>NC_134688.1:13218893-13518893 GCF_050947455.1 Rhinoderma darwinii | reverse complement strand
AGGGGCAGTATTATAGCAGTTATATTCTTGTATATAGGAGCAGTATTATTGTAGTTATATTCTTGTGTATAAGGGCAGTATTATAGTAGTTATATTCTTGTATATAGGAGGCAGTATTATAGTAGTTATATTCTTGTATATAGGGGGCAGTATTATAGTAGTTATATTCTTGTATATAGGGGCAGTATTATAGTAGTTATATTCTTGTACATAGGGGTCAGTATTATAGTAGTTATATTCTTGTATATAGGGGCAGTATTATAGTAGTTATATTCTTGTATATAGAGGGCAGTATTATAGTAGGTGTATTCTTGTATATAGGGGCAGTATTATAGTAGTTATATTCTTGTATATAGGGGGAAGTATTATAGTAGTTATATTCTTGTATATAGGAGCAGTATTATAGTAGTTATAGTCTGGTATATAGGGGCAGTATTATAGTAGTTATATTCTTGTACATAGGGGGCAGTATTATAGTATTTCTATTCTTGTATATAGGATCAGTATTAGAGTAGTTATATTCTTGTATATAGGGAGCAGTATTATAGTAGTTATGTTCTTGTATATCGGGGGCAGTATTATAGTAGTTATATTCTTGTATATAGGATCAGTATTATAGTAGTTATATTCTTGTATATAGGAGCAGTATTATAGTAGTTATATTCTTGTATATAGGAGCAGTATTATAGTAGTTATATTCTTGTATAGAGGGGGCAGTATTATAGTAGTTATATTCTTGTATATAGGATCAGTATTATAGTAGTTATATTCTTGTATATAGGGGCAGTATTACAGTAGTTATATTCTTGTATATAGGAGGCAGTATTATAGTAGTTATATTCTTGTATATAGGGGGCAGTATTATAGTAGTTATATTCTTGTATATAGGGGCAGTATTATAGTAGCTATATTCTTGTATATGGGGCAGTATTATAGTAGTTATATTCTTGTATATGGGGGCAGTATTATAGTAGTTATGTTCTTGTATATAGGGGGCAGTATTATAGTAGTTATATTATTGTATATAGGGGCAGTATTATAGTCGTTATATTCTTGTATATAGGGGGCAGAATTATAGTAGTTATATTCTTGTATATAGGGGGCAGTATTATAGTAGTTATATTCTTGTATATAGGGGGCAGTATTATAGTAGTTATATTCTTGTATATAGGGGCAGTATTATAGTAGTTATATTCTTGTATATAGGGGCAGTATTATAGTAGTTATATTATTGTATACAGGGGCAGTATTATAGTAGTTATATTCTTGTATGTAGGAGCAGTATTATAGTAGTTATATTCTTGTATATAGGAGCAGTATTATAGTAGTTATATTCTTGTATATAGGAAGCAGTATTATAGTAGTTATATTCTTGTATATCGGGGGCAGTATTATAGTAGTTATACTCTTGTATATAGGGGCAGTACTATAGTAGTTATATTCTTGTATATAGGAGAAGTATTATACTAGTTATATTCTTGTATATGGGGGGCAGTATTATAGTATTCCTGATCGTCCTTGGCAGCACAACACATATGGGTTTTAGTCCCCTAGGTACAATCAAGCAGAGACAGGTTAATTAGCAATAAGCATTAATCAATTAAACAATTAAGGACTTCCCCTATAAGTATGTACCGGAAACCGGGCCCCTGCGCATTTTTTTCTTTCTCTCTTAGGTCCGTACAGTGACAGTACCCTATCCTTCTAACAGAGGGAAAGACTATTCCGGGCTGCATACAGGGCTGTTCCTCTGTCGCTCAGCCGCGAAGCTGTACCAAGATGGCGGTCAATGTCTTGGTACAGGTCGACGGGGCACCTTACCAGGAGGACCCCCTGTTGGAGCATCCCCCGTTCATCTAGGTCCAAAGTGGATTCCGGAACGCCCGCGCTCTCCCGGTTACCCGGAAGTGTTGCTCGGCGTTACAGAGGCATGGATGGGGGCGGAAGTGATGTCATCGTTGGCCCCGCCCCGGGTTGGGCCCATCCCCGGGTTGGCCTCGCCCCCCGGATGTGACGCGCGGACGCAGCAGGCTCAAAATGCCGGCGTGCTGTTTGAAACCTAGCGCGCTCTGCCTTTGGACAGCCCTTTGCTTGCTAAGGTTAGTAAGGCTGTTTACATTGATGGGTCCTGATGTGTCTCTATGCTGATGGCTACCATGTGTTTCTTTCTGCCTCTTCTCTAGATGTCTGCCAGAAGAGAAGGTAGGAAAAGGACCCACAAATCAAGGCACAGGCTTTGCAGGGAATGCCTCCAGCCTCTGCCTGATGACATTGTGTCAGATCTGTGTATCTCAAGCTCCACCCCAGTTGCCTCCCCTCCCAGGGAAGATTCTAGGGGATTTATGCAATGGTTTAAACCACAGCTGTCTGTAGTTTTTGAGAATGTAAAATCAGAGTCCCGTCTACAAGAACATTTCCAAACCACATTGGAGTTTCTTCACTTTCACGGGTTCTTGGTGAACTTCAGAAAGTCACAGCTCTCACCATCACAGAATCTGAATTTTTTAGAGTTCATGATGAATTCCCAGTTGATGACAGTCAAATTGTCTCTGGAGAGGATTGCTGCAATCCGGGGTTCAATAGAACGCCTTATTTGCCATCCGAATATATCGGGTCGAGGAGCTATGAAAATCCTAGGTCTAATGACCTCATCCATAGATGCAGTCACCTGGGCCAAAGCCCACATGAGATCATTACAGCTCGACATCCTCAGAGCCTGGGACAAAACTGTCAGAAATCCGGACGCCCTCTTCAAAGTCTCCAACTTCACCCTTCAAGACATCAGCTGGTGGTTAATCCCAGACACTCTCCGATCCGGCAAGTCTCTGGTTCCCCACCACAGAAAGTCCTCACAACGGATGCCTCCTCCTGGGGCTGGGGTGTCCATGTAGATCACCTATGGGTTCAGAACAGATGGAGTCAGAGGGAAGTGTCACTGTCGTCCAACATGAAGGAACTCAGAAAGTGAGATTGTCGCTAATGTCCTTTCAATCCCATCTGAGAAATACCCAAATCCTGATGCAGTCAGACAACCTTCCAACTGTAGGGGCAGTATTATAGTAATTATATTCTTGTATATAAGGGCAGTATTATAGTAGTTATATTCTTGTATATAAGGGCAGTATTATAGTAGTTATATTCTTGTATATAGGGGCAGTATTATAGTAGTTATATTCTTGTATATAGGGGTCAGTATTATAGTAGTTATATTCATGTATATAGGGGTCAGTATTATAGTAGTTATATTCTTGTATATAGGGGGCAGTATTATAGTATTTATATTCTTGTATATAGGGGGCAGTATTATAGTAGTTATATTCTTGTATATAGGGGCAGTATTATAGTAGTTATATTCTTGTATATAGGGGGCAGTATTATAGTAGTTATATTCTTGTATATAGGAGCAGTATTATAGTAGTTATATTCTTGTATATAGGAGCAGTATTATAGTAGTTATATTCTTGTATATAGGAGGCAGTATTATAGTAGTTATATACTTGTATATAGGGGCAGTATTATAGTAGTTATATTCTTGTATATAGGAGGCAGTATTATAGTAGTTATATTCTTGTATATAGGGGCAGTATTATAGTAGTTATATTCTTGTATATAGGGGCAGTATTATAGTAGTTATATTCTTGTATATAGGGGCAGTATTATAGTAGTTATATTCTTGTATATAGGGGCAGTATTATAGTAGTTATATTCTTGTATATAGGGGTCAGTATTATAGTAGTTATATTCTTGTATATAGGGGTCAGTATTATAGTAGTTATATTCTTGTATATAGGGGGCAGTATTATAGTATTTATATTCTTGTATATAGGGGGCAGTATTATAGTAGTTATATTCTTGTATATAGGGGCAGTATTATAGTAGTTATATTCTTGTATATAGGGGGCAGTATTATAGTAGTTATATTCTTGTATATAGGAGCAGTATTATAGTAGTTATATTCTTGTATATAGGAGCAGTATTATAGTAGTTATATTCTTGTATATAGAAGCAGTATTATAGTAGTTATATTCTTGTATATAGGGGCAGTATTATAGTAGTTATATTCTTGTATATAGGAGGCAGTATTATAGTAGTTATATTCTTGTATATAGGGGCAGTATTATAGTAGTTATATTCTTGTATATAGGAGCAGTATTATAGTAGTTATATTCTTGTACATAAGAGGCAGTATTATAGTAGTTATATTCTTGTATATAGAGGGCAGTATTATAGTAGTTATATTCTTGTATATAGGCGGCAGTATTATAGTAGTTATATTCTTGTATATAGGAGGCAGTATTATAGTAGTTATATACTTGTATATAGGGGCAGTATTATAGTAGTTATATTCTTGTATATAGGGGGCAGTATTATAGTAGTTATATTCTTGTATATAGGGACAGTATTATAGTAGTTATATTCTTGTATATAGGGGCAGTATTATAGTAGTTATATTCTTGTATATAGGGGCAGTATTATAGTAGTTATATTCTTGTATATAGGAGCAGTATTATAGTAGTTATATTCTTGTACATAGGGGGCAGTATTATAGTAGTTATATTCTTGTATATAGGGGGCAGTATTATAGTAGTTATATTCTTGTATATAGGGGGCAGTATTATAGTAGTTATATTCTTGTATATAGTGCCAGTATTATAGTAGTTATATTCTTGTATATAGAGGGCAGTATTATAGTAGTTATATTCTTGTACATAGGGGGCGTTATTATAGTAGTTCTATTCTTTTATATATGGGCAGTATTATAGTAGTTATTTTTCTTGTATATAGGGGCAGTATTATAGTAGTTATATTCTTGTATATAGGGGGCAGTATTATAGTACTTATATTCTTGTATATAGGACCAGTATTATAATAGAGGTCAATGTAGAAAAAAAGGGGTAGCCAGGTTAGAGAGGGGTCAGACTATATTGGTGGGGGGAGAAACAGAATGTGGGGAGAGGACTAGACAACAAGATAAGGAGATCCTTTCGTTACAAAACATCAGTGTAAATAAAAAGGACAGATTAATGTCAAATCACATTTCTGATAATAAAAGTGAAAAACTGACAGGCAAGTTAAAGTGTATGTTCACAAATGCCAGAAGTCTAGCAAGCAAAATGGGGGAGCTGGAGGCCTTGATACTGGAAGAAAATATAGATATAGTTGGTGTTGCTGAAACATGGCTGGACTCTTCACATGACTGGGCTGTAAATCTACAGGGTTTTACACTTTTTCGTAAAGACAGGACAAATAGGAAAGGTGGTGGTGTATGTCTGTATGTGAGAAGTGATATGAAGGCGAGTGTGAAAGAGACAATAGTGGGTGAAGACTGTGAGGAGGTTGAAACCTTGTGGGTGGAACTAGAAAGGGAGGTAAACACTGAAAAAATTACTTTTGGTGTAATCTATAGACCCCCCAATATAACTGAGGAGATGGAAGGTCAGATATATAAACAGATGGAGCGGGCTGCACAGGCGGGTACTGTAGTGATAATGGGAGATTTTAATTTCCGGGATATTAATTGGTGTCATGGTTCGGCTTCAACTGCAAAGGGGAGACATTTCCTCAACCTGTTGCAGGAAAATTTTATGGGCCAGTTTGTGGAAGACCCGACTAGAGGTGAAGCTCTGTTGGATCTGGTCATTTCTAATAATGCAGATCTTGTTGGGAATGTCAATGTTCGTGAAAACCTCGGTAACAGTGATCATAATATAGTTACATTTTACCTATACTGTAAAAAACAAACGCAGGCTGGGAGGGCAAAAACATTTAATTTTAAGAAAGCCAATTTCCCCAGGATGAGGGCTGCAATTCAGGATATAGACTGGGAAGAACTAATGTCAAATAATGGAACAAATGATAAATGGGAGATTTTCAAATCTACTTTGAGTTATTATAGTGCAAAATGTATTCCTACAGGTAATAAGTATAAACGACTCAAATTAAACCCCACATGGCTTACACCTTCTGTGAAAGGGGCAATACATGACAAAAAAAGGGCATTTAAAAAATACAAATCTGAGGGTACAGCTGTAGCCTTTGTAAAATATAAAGAGCTTAATAAAATCTGTAAAAATGTAATAAAATTAGCAAAAATACAAAATGAAAGGCAGGTGGCCAAGGATAGTAAAACAAATCCTAAAAAATTCTTCAAGCATATAAATGCAAAAAAGCCAAGGTCTGAACATGTAGGACCCCTAGATAATGGTAATGGGGAGTTGATCACAGGGGATCAAGAGAAGGCAGAGTTACTAAATGGGTTCTTTAGCTCTGTATATACAACAGAAGAAAGAGCAGCTGATG
Organism: Rhinoderma darwinii; assembly: GCF_050947455.1. Classification (NCBI taxonomy): domain Eukaryota; kingdom Metazoa; phylum Chordata; class Amphibia; order Anura; family Rhinodermatidae; genus Rhinoderma; species Rhinoderma darwinii. Next base: position 13,512,593 of record NC_134688.1, on the reverse strand, counting down.
TAGCTGGTGCCAGTGCTGTTAATATATCAGTTGATATACTGAATTGGATGAATGTAGAGATGGTCCAAGCTAAATTAAATAAAATAAATGTGCACAAGGCTCTGGGACCAGATGGGTTACACCCTAGAATTCTTAAAGAGCTTAGTTCAGTTATTTCTGTCCCCCTTTTCATAATATTCAGAGAATCTCTAGTGACTGGTATAGTGCCAAGGGACTGGCGCAGGGCAAATGTGGTGCCTATTTTCAAAAAGGGCTCTAGGTCTTCCCCGGGTAATTATAGACCAGTAAGCTTAACATCCATCGTGGGGAAAATGTTTAAGGGGCTATTGAGGGACTATATACAGGTTTATGTGACAATAAATAGCATTATAAGTGACAGCCAGCACGGTTTTACTAAGGACAGAAGTTGTCAAACTAACCTAATCTGTTTATATGAAGAGGTGAGCAGAAGTCTAGACAGAGGGGCCGCTGTGGATTTAGTGTTTTTGGACTTTGCAAAGGCATTTGACACTGTCCCCCATAGACGCATAATGGGTAAATTAAGGACTATAGGTTTAGAAAATATAGTTTGTAATTGGATTGAGAATTGGCTCAAGGACCGTATCCAGAGTGTTGTGGTCAATGATTCCTTCTCTGAATGGTCCCCGGTTATAAGTGGTGTACCCCAGGGTTCAGTGCTGGGACCACTATTATTCAACTTATTTATTAATGATATAGAGGAAGGGATTAATAGCACTATTTCTATTTTTGCAGATGACACCAAGCTATGTAATATAGTTCAGACTATGGAAGATGTTCATGAATTACAGGCAGATTTAAACAAACTAAGTGTTTGGGCGTCCACTTGGCAAATGAAGTTTAATGTAGATAAATGTAAAGTTATGCATCTTGGTACCAACAACCTGCATGCATCATATGTCCTAGGGGGCGCTACACTGGCGGATTCACTTGTTGAGAAGGATCTGGGTGTACTTGTAAATCATAAACTCAATAACAGCATGCAGTGTCAATCAGCTGCTTCAAAGGCCAGCAGGATATTGTCGTGTATTAAAAGAGGCATGGACTCGCGGGACAGGGATGTAATAATGCCACTTTACAAAGCATTAGTGAGGCCTCATCTAGAATATGCAGTTCAGTTCTGGGCTCCAGTTCATAGAAAGGATGCCCTGGAGTTGGAAAAAATACAAAGAAGAGCAACGAAGCTAATAAGGGGCATGGAGAATTTAAGTTATGAGGAAAGATTGAAAGAATTAAACCTATTTAGCCTTGAAAAAAGAAGACTAAGGGGGGACATGATTAACTTATATAAATATATTAATGGCACATACAAAAAATATGGTGAAATCCTGTTCCTTGTAAAACCCCCTCAAAAAACAAGGGGGCACTCCCTCCGTCTGGAGAAAAAAAGGTTCAAGCTGCAGAGGCGACAAGGCTTCTTTACAGTGAGAACTGTGAATTTATGGAATAGCCTACCGCAGGAGCTGGTCACAGCAGGGACAGTAGATGGCTTTAAAAAAGGGTTAGATAATTTCCTAGAACAAAAAAATATTATCTCCTATGTGTAGAAATTTTTCCTTCCCTTTTCCCTTCCCTTGGTTGAACTTGATGGACATGTGTCTTTTTTCAGCCGTACTAACTATGTAACTATGTAACTATGTAACTATGTAATATTCTTGTATATAGGGAGCAGTATTATAGTAGTTATATTCCTATACATAGGGGCAGTATTATAGTAGTTATATTCTTGTATATAGGGGCAGTATTATAGTAGTTATATTCTTGTATATAGGGGCAGTATTATAGTAGTTATATTCTTGTATATAGGGGGCAGTATTATAGTAGTTCTATTCTTGTCCATAGGAGATGATAGACGTGTGCTTGTGAGCTCCCTGTTAGGACTATGCATGGCTTCTGACCCAGGTGGAGGGGAGGGGTCCTGGGCTGATGATCCTGGGAAAGCCCAGAGTCTGGAGTTTGGCCTGCAGCATGGAGATGGTGGAGGTGATGATCTGGAAATGGTGGCTGGTGAGTCAACTGAATCTCATGATGTTGGTGAATTGTGCACAAAAATGACAAAGAAAAATATCTTTAAAATGGAAATGCAAGTTCGCAAATTGAGAACTGAAATTAACCAAGAGACTGATCCAAAGGCAAAGCTGATGAAATGTGAGTGTCTGGATGTTTGCACACGTGAGCTGGTGATATTGAAGGAGAGATTGCAGAAAGAATCATGCACAGTACCCAAAATAAAGAATCGGGCAATTGAGAACAAAAGGGAAACCAGAGCCCAAACTGTGAAGAGAAAAAATATCATTGCAAAAAAAAGACACTGACTATAATATTGTGGCACAGGGAAACCATGGAAGATATGAGTGTGCAGTGGCTGGAGGTTCACATCTCTCATCATGTGTGGGGTCTGTGCAATCAGCCAACACAAATGCTGCTAAAGCTGCAGAGAAATGTGTGCCAGCTGACGAGGGGTTAACTGCAGTAGACTCTATGTGCAGTACTGATGAAGTGAATGCGAGTGGCACTCCTGGGAGTGAGCAAGAAAGTGCCGCATGTCCTGATATTATAACTGAGACCTCGCTCAGCGCGATGATTGACAGTCTGATATCTGATGAACCAGCGGCACAGGCTGAGGTGGACATTGCAGACCCTGTTCTGGAGGTTCAGCCGTCCGCAGTGTCAGTGAATGGAGTGCAGGTTACACAGCGATCAGGAGCAGACACAGGAGGATCTGCAGTACAATCAGCTGAGGAGAGGTCCAGTCCTGACCCACCTGCTGACAGACCTCAGTACAGGAGACTGTTCTCCAGCGTCACAAGACCGACTAACCCCACACCTCAGAGGAGGAACGCGGTCAGAATCAGGTACTCCGGACCAGAGGAAAACATCCCTTCCAGACTCTACATTGGGAAAGTTTTGTTGAAGGAGTTTATGAAGTTTAAAGCTTCTGAGGTGTTCGCTCTGATCCACGTTCCCTCCAGCAGGAATTATGACATCAGTTTCAAGCTGCAATATAGTCTAGACTTATTCTGGAGTATTTATAACGATACAAAGGAGCACGCGATGTGGGAGCATCTACATGTCATCCCGCTAACTAAACCCCAGGTAGTCACCGCCACCGTCCTGTTCCAGTCTGAGGTGGTGGCTCTGGCAGATTTGCAGCACTGGTTGAGCAGATATTGTGAGGTGAAGAGACTGCCAATAAAGATCTATGATGAGGAGGAGATCTGGAATGGAGGATATTCTGTCAAGATCCAGCTGGTTCAGGAGAATGGAGTGACCAGACATCTGCCGCACTCCTTCTACCTGGGCTCGGAGAGAGGCGTATGTTACTACCCTGGTCAACCGCGACTGTGCCATAGATGTGGGGGCAGACAGCTGGCATTCAACTGTTCCCGTATTAAGTGCTCACTATGTGGTCAGTTTGGGCATGTGAAGGACGATTGTACAGGACCTGTCATATGTAACCTGTGCTTGGGACCTGGACATACATTCCGGGAGTGTCCGCATGCAGAACATAATAAAGAGGAGACCTTTAAAGAAGCCATGGAGGAAGAGCAGGAGGATTTCTCCATATGTGTAGATACGACCCCAAAACCTGGAAGTCCCAGCGAGGATGTGAGCCAAAGTACCAGAGATCCTGCTCCAGAGACGAATGTCCCATCTGTGGATGCTGCACAAGTGTCACCAGCCACTGAAAATAGAGGTCATGCTAAAAGTAAAATACCCAGTCACTCTGTCACCAAAACATCTAAACATCTGCCCAACACCAGTAAGGAACCAGCTGATCCAGCCGCAGCGACCAGTAAGGAACCAGCTGATCCAGCCGCAGCGGCCAGTAAAAAACCAGCTGGGTCAGCCGCAGCGACCAGTAAACAACCAGCTGATCCAGCCGCAGCGACCAGTATCGATGAGGAGGGATTTCAGACGGTTAAAAGGAGAAGTAAAACAGATGATTCTTCTAGGAAAAAAATCACTGCTGCAAAGAAATCACCGGAGTCTCCAGTGCTGGCGATAACTGGGGGACGTTATTGTGCGCTGGGGGAAGATGACCAGGAAGAAGAAGCAGAGATGGAGCAAGTCGCCTCACACAACCCAGATGACGAACCTCAGGATGAAGATGCTGACCCCCCAATGTCCACCAAAAGATGGGGTGTTACAGGAAACGTAGTGGAAGAAGGAAAAAAAGTAGGAAAGACATGTAACCAGGATGAGGCTGAAAATCACCTCCTATTAATGTGAACAGCGTGAAGAATAGGAGCAGGCGGCAGGCGATATTCCAGCGTCCGTCTGACGACAAAACCAATGTCCTCTTTATACAAGAGACTTATCTACAGAGTAATGTCCCTGCAGTGTCCCTGCAGTCACCACATCTAGTGGGACAGTGAAACTCTCAGCTGCTGTATGGAGACTTCTACCCCGAACTCCGTTTATATCATAGAGGTTCACTATATGTCATAAATGTGGTGACCGTGTATCATCTGTGGTGTGCCCGATGCTGCCCGGTCACCAATAAAGAAGAACTCTCCTGTAATACTGTCTAGAATAATATCATGAAAAATAGTTGAAACAATCTATACTGGAGCACTATTCATATATTATGGTTTGTTTAATGATTGTGATGTTATTAAGAGACAAATGTTTATTTTGTTTATCTGTTATGAGTGTATTGCAAAGGTATTGTAATAATTTGTTGCAAGTTTTCAAATAAAAAAAAAAAAGATAATTATAGTAGTTATATTTTATATAGGGGGCAGTATTATAGTAGTTATATTCTTGTACATAGGGGACAGTATTATAGTAGTTATATTCTTGTATATAGGAGCAGTATTATATTAGTTATATTCTTGTATATAGGGAGCAGTATTATAGTAGTTGTATTCTTGTATATAGGGGACAGTATTATAGTAGTTATATTCTTGTATATAGGAGCAGTATTATATTAGTTATATTCCTGTATATAGGAGCAGTATTATAGAAGTTATATTCTTGTACATAGGGAGTGGTATTATAGTAGTTATATTCTTGTATATAGGAGCAGTATTATAGTAGTTATATTCTTGTATATAGGGGCAGTATTATAGTAGTTATATTCTTGTATATAGGAGCAGTATTATAGTAGTTATATTCTTGTATATAGGAGCAGTATTATAGTAGTTATATTCTTGTATATAGGGGCAGTATTATAGTAGTTATATTCTTGTATATAGGGGCAGTATTATAGTAGTTATATTCTTGTATATAGGGGGCAGTATTATAGTAGTTCTTTTTCTTGTACCTAGGGGCAGTATTATAGTAGATATATTCTTGTATATAGGGGGCAGTATTCTAGTAGTTATATTCTTGTATATAAGGGCAGTATTATAGGAGTTATATTCTTGTATATAGGGGCAGTGTTAGGCAGGGCTCACACGACCTATTTTCAGACGTATTGGAGGCGTTTTACGCCTCGAATGACGTCTGAAAAAACGGCTCCAATACGTCGGCAAACATCTGCCCATTCATTTCAATGGGTTTGCCGACGTACTGTGCCGATGACCTGTAATTTTACGCGTCGCTGTCAAAAGACGGCGCGTAAAATAACAGCCTCGTCAAAGAAGTGCAGGACACTTCTTGGGACGTTTTTGGAGCCGTTTTCTCATAGACTCCAATGAAAACAGCTCCAAAAATGGCCGTAAAAAAACGCAGCGAAAACGCCGCGAAAAACACGAGTTGCTCAAAAAACTTCTGAAAATCAGGGGCTGTTTTCCCTTGAAAACTGCTCCGTATTTTCAGACGTTTTTGACTCTACGTTTGAACATACCCTTATAGTAATTATATTCTTGTATATAGGGGGCAGTATTATATTAGTTATATACTTGTACATAGGGGGCAGTATTATAGTAGTTATATTCTTGTATATAGGGGGCAGTATTATAGTAGTTATATTCTTGTATATAGGAGCAGTATTATAGTAGTTATATTCTTGTATATAGGGGCAGTATTATAGTAGTTATATTCTTGTATATAGGAGCAGTATTATAGTAGTTATATTCTTGTATATAGGAGCAGTATTATAGTAGTTATATTCTTGTATATAGGAGGCAGTATTATAGTAGTTATATACTTGTATATAGGGGCAGTATAATAGTAGTTATATTCTTGTATATAGGAGGCAGTATTATAGTAGTTATATTCTTGTATATAGGGACAGTATTATAGTAGTTATATTCTTGTATATAGGGGCAGTATTATAGTAGTTATATTCTTGTATATAGGGGCAGTATTATAGTAGTTATATTCTTGTATATAGGGGCAGTATTATAGTAGTTATATTCTTGTATATAGGGGTCAGTATTATAATAGTTATATTCTTGTATATAGGGGTCAGTATTATAGTAGTTATATTCTTGTATATAGGGGGCAGTATTATAGTATTTATATTCTTGTATATAGGGGGCAGTATTATAGTAGTTATATTCTTGTATATAGGGGCAGTATTATAGTAGTTATATTCTTGTATATAGGGGGCAGTATTATGGTAGTTATATTCTTGTATATAGGAGCAGTATTATAGTAGTTATATTCTTGTATATAGGAGCAGTATTATAGTAGTTATATTCTTGTATATAGGAGGCAGTATTATAGTAGTTATATACTTGTATATAGGGGCAGTATTATAGTAGTTATATTCTTGTATATAGGGACAGTATTATAGTAGTTATATTCTTGTATATAGGGGCAGTATTATAGTAGTTATATTCTTGTATATAGGGGCAGTATTATAGTAGTTATATTCTTGTATATAGGGGCAGTATTATAGTAGTTATATTCTTGTATATAGGGGCAGTATTATAGTAGTTATATTCTTGTATATAGGGGCAGTATTATAGTAGTTATATTCTTGTATATAGGGGCAGTATTATTATAGTTATATTCTTGTATATAGGAGCAGTATTATAGTAGTTATATTCTTGTATATAGGGGCAGTATTATAGTAGTTATATTCTTGTATATAGGGGCAGTATTATAGTAGTTATATTCTTGTATATAGGAGCAGTATTATAGTAGTTATATTCTTGTACATAGGGGGCAGTATTATAGTAGTTATATTCTTGTATATAGGGGGCAGTATTATAGTAGTTATATTCTTGTATATAGGGGGCAGTATTATAGTAGTTATATTCTTGTATATAGGGGGCAGTATTATAGTAGTTATATTTTTGTATAAAGGTGCAGTATTCTAGTAGTTATATCTTGTATATAGGGGCAGTATTATAGTAATTATATTCTTGTATATAAGGGCATTATTCTAGTAGTTATATTCTTGTATATAGGAGGCAGTATTATAGTAGTTATATTCTTGTATATAGTGCCAGTATTATAGTAGTTATATTCTTGTATATAGAGGGCAGTATTATAGTTGTTATATTCTTGTACATAGGGGGCGTTATTATAGTAGTTCTATTCTTTTATATATGGGCAGTATTATAGTAGTTATTTTTCTTGTATATAGGGGCAGTATTATAGTAGTTATATTCTTGTATATAGGGGGCAGTATTATAGTAGTTATATTCTTGTATATAGGAGCAGTATTATAGTACTTATATTCTTGTATATAGGACCAGTATTATAATAGTTATATTCTTGTATATAGGGAGCAGTATTATAGTAGTTATATTCCTATACATAGGGGCAGTATTATAGTAGTTATATTCTTGTATATAGGGGCAGTATTATAGTAGTTATATTCTTGTATATAGGGGCAGTATTATAGTAGTTATATTCTTGTATATAGGGGGCAGTATTATAGTAGTTCTATTCTTGTCCATAGGAGATGATAGACGTGTGCTTGTGAGCTCCCTGTTAGGACTATGCATGGCTTCTGACCCAGGTGGAGGGGAGGGGTCCTGGGCTGATGATCCTGGGAAAGCCCAGAGTCTGGAGTTTGGCCTGCAGCATGGAGATGGTGGAGGTGATGATCTGGAAATGGTGGCTGGTGAGTCAACTGAATCTCATGATGTTGGTGAATTGTGCACAAAAATGACAAAGAAAAATATCTTTAAAATGGAAATGCAAGTTCGCAAATTGAGAACTGAAATTAACCAAGAGACTGATCCAAAGGCAAAGCTGATGAAATGTGAGTGTCTGGATGTTTGCACACGTGAGCTGGTGATATTGAAGGAGAGATTGCAGAAAGAATCATGCACAGTACCCAAAATAAAGAACCGGGCAATTGAGAACAAAAGGGAAACCAGAGCCCAAACTGTGAAGAGAAAAAATATCATTGCAAAAAAAGACACTGACTATAATATTGTGGCACAGGGAAACCCTGGAAGATATGAGTGTGCAGTGGCTGGAGGATCACATCTCTCATCATGTGTGAGGTCTGTGCAATCAGCCAACACAAATGCTGCTAAAGCTGCAGAGAAATGTGTGCCAGCTGACGAGGGGTTAACTGCAGTAGACTCTATGTGCAGTACTGATGAAGTGAATGCGAGTGGCACTCCTGGGAGTGAGCAAGAAAGTGCCGCATGTCCTGATATTATAACTGAGACCTCGCTCAGCGCGATGATTGACAGTCTGATATCTGATGAACCAGCGGCACAGGCTGAGGTGGACATTGCAGACCCTGTTCTGGAGGTTCAGCCGTCCGCAGTGTCAGTGAATGGAGTGTAGGTTACACAGCGATCAGGAGCAGACACAGGAGGATCTGCAGTACAATCAGCTGAGGAGAGGTCCAGTCCTGACCCACCTGCTGACAGACCTCAGTACAGGAGACTGTTCTCCAGCGTCACAAGACCGACTAACCCCACACCTCAGAGGAGGAACGCGGTCAGAATCAGGTACTCCGGACCAGAGGAAAACATCCCTTCCAGACTCTACATTGGGAAAGTTTTGTTGAAGGAGTTTATGAAGTTTAAAGCTTCTGAGGTGTTCGCTCTGATCCACGTTCCCTCCAGCAGGAATTATGACATCAGTTTCAAGCTGCAATATAGTCTAGACTTATTCTGGAGTATTTATAACGATACAAAGGAGCACGCGATGTGGGAGCATCTACATGTCATCCCGCTGACTAAACCCCAGGTAGTCACCGCCACCGTCCTGTTCCAGTCTGAGGTGGTGGCTCTGGCAGATTTGCAGCACTGGTTGAGCAGATATTGTGAGGTGAAGAGACTGCCAATAAAGATCTATGATGAGGAGGAGATCTGGAATGGAGGATATTCTGTCAAGATCCAGCTGGTTCAGGAGAATGGAGTGACCAGACATCTGCCGCACTCCTTCTACCTGGGCTCGGAGAGAGGCGTATGTTACTACCCTGGTCAACCGCGACTGTGCCATAGATGTGGGGGCAGACAGCTGGCATTCAACTGTTCCCGTATTAAGTGCTCACTATGTGGTCAGTTTGGGCATGTGAAGGACGATTGTACAGGACCTGTCATATGTAACCTGTGCTTGGGACCTGGACATACATTCCGGGAGTGTCCGCATGCAGAACATAATAAAGAGGAGACCTTTAAAGAAGCCATGGAGGAAGAGCAGGAGGATTTCTCCATATGTGTAGATACGACCCCAAAACCTGGAAGTCCCAGCGAGTATGTGAGCCAAAGTACCAGAGATCCTGCTCCAGAGACGAATGTCCCATCTGTGGATGCTGCACAAGTGTCACCAGCCACTGAAAATAGAGGTCATGCTAAAAGTAAAATACCCAGTCACTCTGTCACCAAAACATCTAAACATCTGCCCAACACCAGTAAGGAACCAGCTGATCCAGCCGCAGCGACCAGTAAGGAACCAGCTGATCCAGCCGCAGCGGCCAGTAAAAAACCAGCTGGGCCAGACGCAGCGACCAGTAAAAAACCAGCTGATCCAGCCGCAGCGACCAGTATCGATGAGGAGGGATTTCAGACGGTTAAAAGGAGAAGTAAAACAGATGATTCTTCTAGGAAAAAAATCACTGCTGCAAAGAAATCACCGGAGTCTCCAGTGCTGGCGATAACTGGGGGACGTTATTGTGCGCTGGGGGAAGATGACCAGGAAGAAGAAGCAGAGATGGAGCAAGTCGCCTCACACAACCCAGATGACGAACCTCAGGATGAAGATGCTGACCCCCCAATGTCCACCAAAAGATGGGGTGTTACAGGAAACGTAGTGGAAGAAGGAAAAAAAAGTAGGAAAGACATGTAACCAGGATGAGGCTGAAAATCACCTCCTATTAATGTGAACAGCGTTAAGAATAGGAGCAGGCGGCAGGCGATATTCCAGCGTCCGTCTGACGACAAAACCAATGTCCTCTTTATACAAGAGACTTATCTACAGAGTAATGTCCCTGCAGTGTCCCTGCAGTCACCACATCTAGTGGGACAGTGAAACTCTCAGCTGCTGTATGGAGACTTCTTCCCCGAACTCCGTTTATATCATAGAGGTTCACTATATGTCATAAATGTGGTGACCGTGTATCATCTGTGGTGTGCCCGATGCTGCCCGGTCACCAATAAAGAAGAACTCTCCTGTAATACTGTCTAGAATAATATCATGAAAAATAGTTGAAACAATCTATACTGGAGCACTATTCATATATTATGGTTTGTTTAATGATTGTGATGTTATTAAGAGACAAATGTTTATTTTGTTTATCTGTTATGAGTGTATTGCAAAGGTATTGTAATAATTTGTTGCAAGTTTTCAAATAAAATAAAAAAAGATAATTATAGTAGTTATATTTTATATAGGGGGCAGTATTATAGTAGTTATATTCTTGTACATAGGGGACAGTATTATAGTAGTTATATTCTTGTATATAGGAGCAGTATTATATTAGTTATATTCTTGTATATAGGGGACAGTATTATAGTAGTTATATTCTTGTATATAGGAGCAGTATTATATTAGTTATATTCCTGTATATAGGAGCAGTATTATAGAAGTTATATTCTTGTACATAGGGAGTGGTATTATAGTAGTTATATTCTTGTATATAGGAGCAGTATTATAGTAGTTATATTCTTGTATATAGGGGCAGTATTATAGTAGTTATATTCTTGTATATAGGAGCAGTATTATAGTAGTTATATTCTTGTATATAGGAGCAGTATTATAGTAGTTATATTCTTGTATATAGGGGCAATATTATAGTAGTTATATTCTTGTATATAGGGGCAGTATTATAGTAGTTATATTCTTGTATATAGGGGGCAGTATTATAGTAGTTCTTTTTCTTGTACCTAGGGGCAGTATTATAGTAGATATATTCTTGTATATAGGGGGCAGTATTCTAGTAGTTATATTCTTGTATATAAGGGCAGTATTATAGGAGTTATATTCTTGTATATAGGGGCAGTGTTAGGCAGGGCTCACACGACCTATTTTCAGACGTATTGGAGGCGTTTTACGCCTCGAATGACGTCTGAAAAAACGGCTCCAATACGTCGGCAAACATCTGCCCATTCATTTCAATGGGTTTGCCGATGTACTGTGCCGATGACCTGTAATTTTACGCGTCGCTGTCAAAAGACGGCGCGTAAAATAACAGCCTCGTCAAAGAAGTGCAGGACACTTCTTGGGACGTTTTTGGAGCCGTTTTCTCATAGACTCCAATGAAAACAGCTCCAAAAATGGCCGTAAAAAAATGCAGCGAAAAACACGAGTTGCTCAAAAAACTTCTGAAAATCAGGGGCTGTTTTCCCTTGAAAACTGCTCCGTATTTTCAGACGTTTTTGACTCTACGTTTGAACATACCCTTATAGTAATTATATTCTTGTATATAGGGGGTAGTATTATATTAGTTATATACTTGTACATAGGGGGCAGTATTATAGTAGTTATATTCTTGTATATAGGGGGCAGTATTATAGTAGTTATATTCTTGTATATAGGAGCAGTATTATAGTAGTTATATTCTTGTATATAGGGGGGCAGTATTATAGTAGTTATATTCTTGTATATAGGAGCAGTATTATAGTAGTTATATTCTTGTATATAGGAGGCAGTATTATAGTAGTTATATTCTTGTATATAGGGGGCAGTATTATAGTGGTTATATTCTTGTATATTAGGGCAGTATTATAGTAGTTATATTCTTGTATATAGGGGGCAGTATTATAGTAGTAATATTCTTGTATATAGGGGGCAGTATTATATTAGTTATATTCTTGTATATAGGAGGCAGTATTATAGTAGTTACACTACCACTCAAAAGTTTGGAGTCACCCAGACAATTTTGTGTTTTCCATGAAAACCCACACTTATATTTATCAAATGAGTTGCAAAATGACTAGAAAATATAGTCGACATTGACAAGGTAAGAAATAATGATTTTTTTATTTGAAATAATAATTTTCTCCTTCAAACTTTGCTTTCATCAAAGAATGCTCCATTTGCAGCAATTCCAGCATTGCAGACCTTTGGCATTCTAGCTGTTAATTTGCTGAGGTAATCGGGAGAAATTTCACCCCATGCTTCCAGAAGCTCCTCCCACAAGTTGGATTGGCTTGATGGGCACTTCTTGCGTACCATACGGTCAAGCTGCTCCCACAACAGCTCTATGGGGTTGAGATCTGGTGACTGCGCTGGCCACTCCATTACAGATAGAATACCAGCTGCCTGCTTCTTCCCTAAATAGTTCTTGCATCATTTGGAGGTGGCTTTGGGTCATTGTCCTGTTGTAGGATGAAATTGGCTCCAATCAAGCGCTGTCCACAGGGTATGGCATGGCGTTGCAAAATGGAGTGATAGCCTTCCTTATTCAAAATCCCTTTTACCTTGTACAAATTTCCCACTTTACCAGCACCAAAGCAACCCCAGACCATCACATTACCTCCACCATGCTTGACAGATGGCGTCAGGCACTCTTCCAGCATCTTTTCAGTTGTTCTGCGTCTCACAAATGTTCTTCTGTGTGATCCAAACACCTCAAACTTCGATTCGTCTGTCCATAACACTTTTTTCCAATCTTCCTCTGTCCAATGTCTGTGTGCTTTTGCCCATATTAATCTTTTCCTTTTATTAGCCAGTCTCAGATATGGCTTTTTCTTTGCCACTCTGCCCTGAAGGCCAGCATCCTGGGGTCGCTTCTTCACTGTAGATGTTGACACTGGCGTTTTGCGGGTACTATTTAATGAAGCTGCCAGTTGAGGACCTGTGAGGCGTCTATTTCTCAAACTAGAGACTCTAATGTACTTGTCTTGTTGCTCAGATGTACAGCGGGGCCTCCCACTTCTCTTTCTACTCTGGTTAGAGCCTGTGTGTGCTGTCCTCTGAAGGGAGTAGTACACACCATTGTAGGAAATCTTCAGTTTCTTGGCAATTACTCACATGGAATAGCCTTCATTTCTAAGAACAAGAATAGACTGTTGAGTTTCACATGAAAGCTCTCTTTTTCTAGCCATTTTGAGAGTTTAATCGAACCCACAAATGTAATGCTCCAGATTCTCAACTAGCTCAAAGGAAGGTCAGTTTTATAGTTCCTCTAAACAGCAAAACTGTTTACAGCGGGGCTAACATAATTGCACAAGGGTTTTCAAGCGTTTTCTAATCATCCATTAGCCTTCTAACACAGTTAGCAAACACAATGTACCATTAGAACACTGGAGTGATGGTTGCTGGAAATGGGCCTCTATACACCTATGTAGATATTGCATTAAAAACCAGACGTTTGAAGCTAGAATAGTCATTTAGCACATTAACAATGTATAGAGTGTATTTCTGATTAATTTAATGTTATCTTCATTGAAAAAAACTGTGCTTTTCTTTCAAAAATAAGGAAATTTCTAAGTGACCCTAAACGTTTGAACGGTAGTGTATATTCCTGTATATAGGGGGTAGTATTATTGTAGTTGTATTCTTGTATATAGGGGGCAGTATTATAGTAGTTATATTCTTGTATATAGGGGCAGTATTATAGTAGTTATATTCTTGTATATAGGGGGCAGTATTATAGTAGTTATATTCTTGTATATAGGGGCAGTATTATAGTAGTTATATTCCTGTACATAGGAAGCAGTATTATAGTAGTTATATTCTTGTATATAGGGGCAGTATTATAGTAGTTATATTCTTGTATATAGGGGGCAGTATTATAGTAGTTATATTCTTGTATATAGGAGCAGTATTATAGTAGTTATATTCTTGTATATAGGGGCAGTATTATAGTAGTGATATTCTTGTATATAGGGGCAGTATTATAGTAGTTATATTCTTGTTGTAGCAGTGCAGCTACTGGACCGTGCAGAAACTCAGGTTTTAAGCAACCAGGGAGCATGTACAGCAGAGAGGGTTTTCTCTGCTGTTGCTTGGGCTGTCTGATGAGCCTAGTTAGGCTTCACCTGAGACGGCTCTTTATATCAGGTGTGTGCTGTCCACACAGGGCTCTCAGTCTGGGGAAGACAGGCATGCTGGCCTGTGAGAGTCACCACCGTGTGAGGTAAAACTGAAGGTTTTGAGGTGCTGGGCACAAGGCTCAGTGTCACGTAGTGAGGGACACTGAATGTGTTAGTTAGAGGCTGGACGGCCTAGGGTTTATTTTGTATGTTTATTGTTGTACCACTGACTGCTGTTGTGAAGACAATAAAGCTAGCTGCGGCTGGTTTAAACCTTTTTGGAGTGAACTTTCTATGTGTGCCAACCATCTCACCCGTGAGATGGCGATCCCATGAGCTAAGTGGTCCCCAAGTTGTCACATATGGCGGAGAATTGCTTTGGGCAATAAAATGGCACAAGAAGTATGCAGTGAAATTTAAAGGGCCAGAAGCCCAATTAAAGAGACTGTTTTTCCATTGCAATGGGTCTTATGGAGGAACTCCTCAAACAAATGGTGCAGTTGAATGCAGAGCTGCAGGAAACAAATACCAAACAGAGGGAGGATAACCAAAGATGCCTGGCACAGTTGGAAGCAGATAGAGAGGCTCTAAGGGCACGAGTGCTCTCCAGGGATTCACAGCCTTCCAAGCCAAGTGGATTCTTTTCAACGTTCGCTGCATTTATGCCGGGTACTCCGGAGGTGTTACAGACAGTTCGCAGAGAAGAACACGGAGCATGCGTACCTGTAATACAAGCTGTGAGGACCGTTGCTAGGAGCAACCAACCCCGACAGCATGTGGCTGTTGTTCAGCAGAAGGAGCGCTGTTGGAGATGCCATCAAGCAGATGGATGTGCACCTGATTGTTCTCTGGTCAGGAGGCCAGAGAGAGCGCACGAAAAAACACGTGAAGTGTTGGTTGGTGGGATTCCGCTACTGGTCCGTCTGGATCTTTGCCAAGAGGTCTCGAGGGTCCATCCGGACATTTTGCTGTTTGTGAAGAAGGATCCTGAGATGGGTGAGACCGTTCTGATTGACTTTGAAACTGATTTTGGGACTGTGCAGCACAGACTTAGAAAATGTGAGGAACTTGATGAGGAGTTTGTGCTGGGAAGGGACTTCCCACATTTTTGGCAGTTGTGGGAGAAAGGCAATATCTCCGATAAGCCTTACAGGGAAGAGTCCTCTGCAGAGTGTGCTGCTCCACTGCCAAAAAGGGAAAATGCACCAGTTGTAATGATGTCAAGTGATAATGTGATTCAGGAAATGCCTGCTAAAAATGACGCACATGTATTTGATGCACAGCGTTTATGTGATGACACTAGTGAAGTGTCAAAAATTGTGCCTAACGTGTCTTTAACCCGTGAGTATGTCACCCAGCCTGAGCAGGTTAATGCATTGTGTGAACAGGCTGTTAAAGAAACAGCAGCCGAGACAGAAGAGGGGATTAGTTCAAGTGTGCCCCTTGAGGCTGTAGTTGAGAAAGTCGAGTGTGTCACATGTGATGTGCGTACTGTTACTGATGGTAATCCAGAGGATGTTTCCTTGGAAACAGATGTGTCAGGTGTATCTGAGATTTCCCTAGAGGTTGGGATTGTTGATGGCGGTAACCTGGAGTACAGCCCGGCCATACCTAGTGATGGTGAAAAATTGTCTTTGGACGGACAGTCTGAGAGTATAAATGCTGAGATGAAAAACTCCAAGATGGAGGGGACTATAGCGTCTGAAAGTGGTTTGGTAGATGGTACGATGTATACCAAAACTCACGAAATGAGTGTTACTGAACAGTATGAGCCAGGGTCTAAACCAAGGGGTGACACACAAAGCCACTAAATGGATGCGGAAAGGTCCCTGAATGTAGGGCACCACACATGTAAATACGGCTGTGATCAGCAAAAGCTAGTAGTGCCTACAAGGGATGAGGATGCCAGGCATGCCAACATAGAAGAGTTGCAGGAGCACCTGTCTAATACACCCAGGGGCGATTATCAAATGTCTGTTACTGTAGGGGTGACCCTAAGGGTGATTATGTCCCAACGTAGGAGCTTTGACCCTGGAGGGAGGTTGAAATGTGATCAGTCCTACGGCCTTTATCAAAGGGGGAGGGATATGTAGCAGTGCAGCTACTGGACGGTGCAGAAACTCAGGTTTTAAGCAACCAGGGCGCATGTACAGCAGAGAGGGTTTTCTCTGCTGTTGCTTAGGCTGTCTGATGAGCCTAGTTAGGCTTCATCTGAGACAGCTCTTTAACTCAGGTGTGTGCTGTTCAGGTAGCGTGTTCACCACCTCAGGGGGAGAAATAGAATTAACAGAAAAACATGACGTCAAGCATTCATTACCCCACTTGGTAAGGTCCCCAGAATTCCAGTCAAACGTGGGATTATGCAACTGCAACCAGGGAAGGCCTAAAACCAAATCGGACGGGGTATGCTGTGTAAAATAACCATTAGCAAGAGGAGTGGAGTTGATACCCACTACCGGGACAGCTTTAGGCAAATCAATCAAAGGCATAGCTAGAGACATAGCAAATTCCACAGACATGATATTAGCAGAAGACCCTGAATCCACGAAGGCACTGCCGGTAGCAGACCTACCACCAAAAGAGACCTGAAAGGGAAGCAAGATTTTATTACGTTTCATATTTACGGGAAATACCTGTGCGCCCAAGTGACCTCCCCGATGATCACTTAGGCGTGGAAGTTCTCCGGCTGCATTCTTACGCTTAGGACAGTTGTTCACTTGATGCTTGTCATCCCCACAGTAGAAACAGAGACCATTCTTCCTGCGGAAATCTCTACGTTGTTGGGGGGACACGGAGGCCCCGAGTTGCATAGGTACCTCCGAGTCTTCCGGGGAGGAACGAAGCAACGGAACCTCAGCAGGCATCATGGGGGAGTCAGAGGAGAAAACATCAAGACGTTCAAGTCGTCGTTCCCTGAGACGTCGGTCAAGTCGTACCGCTAAAGCCATAACCTGGTCTAGGGAGTCAGAAGAGGGATAACTAACTAGCAGATCTTTCAGGGCGTTCGACAGACCCAACCTAAACTGGCACCTTAAGGCAGGGTCATTCCACCGAGAAGCTACGCACCACTTCCTAAAGTCAGAGCAATACTCCTCAACAGGTCTCTTACCCTGACGTAAGGTCACCAGCTGACTCTCGGCAAAAGCAGTCTTGTCAGTCTCGTCATAGATGAGTCCGAGAGCAGAAAAGAAAAGATCAACGGAGGAAAGTTCAGGGGCGTCAGGAGCCAAGGAGAAGGCCCATTCTTGGGGCCCTTCCTGGAGCCGGGACATAATTATACCCACCCGCTGGCTCTCAGAACCTGAGGAGTGGGGCTTTAAACTAAAATAGAGCCTACAACTCTCCCGAAAGGAGAAAAAAGTCTTCCCGTCCCCTGAGAACCGGTCGGGCAACTTGAGGTGGGGTTCAAGAGGTGAGGTGAGGGGGACTACCATGGTAGCATCAGGCTGGTTGACCCTCTGAGCCAGGGCCTGGACCTGTAGGGAGAGACCCTGCATTTGCTGAGCCAGGGTCTCAAGGGGGTCCATAGTGGTGTCAGGGACCAGGGTAGACTAGGTATAGGCTTGTGATTATGTAATGACGGGGGTGGGGAGACAGACAAGTGAGCCCTAATCTACCCACCACTCAGTCCCTGCCTACTTGCAACGACCCGCCCTAGGCGACGGGGTACAACTGGGCGACGGTCCCTACGCTCAATAAGTGCACGACAGACAAACAGACAAGGGTACACAGAGCTAGGGGGAGAAAGGGGCAGTTGCCCACGGCAACACCGTGAGCAACAAGAGAAGTGAACAAGCCGAGTCAAACCAGGAGAGTACGAGGTGCCAAACGCAGAGCAGAAGAGTAGTGAACAAGCCGAGTCAAACCAGGAGTGTACGAGGTACCAAACGCAGAGCAGGAGAGTAGTCAGCAAGCCGGGGTCAATATGAAGCAAGGACAATGGTACAAGAAGCTGCAGCAGGGCCAGGAAACCAAACGAGAAGAATCACAAGCAAAAGAGGAACAGGAAAGACAGGTATAAATAGACAGAGGGCGGGAGCTAGCTCCGTCTGGCCAGGCTGTGATAGGTTCTCCCACTCCTAAGCCTGCCACCCTGAGTGGTGGAAGATGGAGTCAGTCTCACAGACATAGAAGCAGGTGCAGACTGATTATCTATGGGCGTTAACCCAGAAGCTGTGCCTGACAGATCCTTTACACTTGTATATAGGGAGCAGTATTATAGTAGTTATATTCTTGTATATAGGGGCGGTATTATAATAGTTATATTCTTGTATATAGGGGGCAGTATTATAGTAGATATATTCTTGTATATAGGGGCAGTATTATAGTAGTTATATTCTTGTACATAGGGGGCGTTATTATAGTAGTTATATTCTTTTATATATGGGCAGTATTATGGTAGTCATTTTTCTTGTATATAGGGGCAGTATTATAGTAGTTATATTCTTGTATATAGGGGCAGTATTATAGTAGTTATATTCTTGTACATAGGGGGCGTTATTATAGTAGTTATATTCTTTTATATATGGGCAGTATTATAGTAGTTATATTCTTGTATATAGGAGCAGTATTATAGTAGTTATATTCTTGTATATAGGAGCAGTATTATAGTAGTTATATTCTTGTATATAGGGGGCAGTATTATAGTAGTTATATTCTTTTATATAGGGGGCAGTATTATAGTATTTATATTCTTGTATATAGGGGCAGTATTATAGTATTTATATTCTTGTATATAGGGGCAGTATTATAGTAGTTATATTCTTGTATATAGGGGGCAGTATTATAGTATTTATATTCTTGTATATAGGGGCAGTATTATAGTAGTTATATTCTTGTATATAGGGGGCAGTATTATAGTAGTTATATTCTTGTATATAGGGGGCAGTATTATAGTAGTTATATTCTTGTATATAGGGGGCAGTATTATAGTATTTATATTCTTGTATATAGGGGCAGTATTATAGTATTTATATTCTTGTATATAGGGGCAGTATTATAGTAGTTATATTCTTGTATATAGGGGGCAGTATTATAGTAGTTATATTCTTGTATATAGGGGCAGTAATATAGTAGTTATATTCTTGTATATATGAGTAGTATTATAGTAGTTATATTCTTGTATATAGGGGGCAGTATTATAGTAGTTATATTCTTGTATATAGGGGGGCAGTATTATAGTAGTTATATTCTT
This sequence comes from Rhinoderma darwinii, assembly GCF_050947455.1. NCBI lineage: Eukaryota > Metazoa > Chordata > Amphibia > Anura > Rhinodermatidae > Rhinoderma > Rhinoderma darwinii. The sequence goes on along the minus strand of NC_134688.1, from coordinate 13,493,093 downwards.
GTATATAGGAGCAGTATTATAGTAGTTATATTCTTGTATATAGGAGCAGTATTATAGTAGTTATATTCTTGTATATAGGGGCAGTATTATAGTAGTTCTTTTTCTTGTACATAGGGGCAGTATTATAGTAGATATATTCTTGTATATAGGGGGCAGTATTATAGTAGTTATATTCTTGTATATAGGAGCAGTATTATACTAGTTATATTCTTGTACATAGAAGGCAGTATTATAGTAGTTATTTTTCTTGTATATAGGGGCAGTATTATAGAAAGGCTTTAGAAGTGATAACCTGTTTTCTAAACCAGAAATGTGCTCAATGCAGTTGTTACAGAACAGAAGAAAGCCCCCACTCACTTGCTGAATATGCTTTTCCCCACCCAGAGGAATTTTTATTGTGATTTTATGAATTAGCTCTGTGGCTATACGGAGGTTTTATGCTACATAGTCAAGCAAAAAAGCACTGTAGACGATTCCTGTCTCTTGATATATTTAGTATTATAAAATCTTACTCTTGGATTTCGCCGTTGCACCATTGATGTTAATGTTCTTGTGATCATAATTATACTTTGAGATGGAATGTCAAGTAGAAGTGGATGTTAATGGACTCCGCAGTTGACCGTACTATGTAGGCCTTTATTGTAGGAAGCTTCTTGCATTATGATATTGATCGCCGGGTGATTGAGGTTAGCTAAGTGCTATATGAGACCAGCATAGTGGTACATAGGTTATTGTTGGATATTATGTCCTGATTACAGCCAAGGTGCTGTCTGCTTGGAGGTTGTAAGTTCTTTCCTTCTCCCCCTTACGCTCGACTTTATCCTAAACATAATGGGTGGATTAATGTGTTTTTAATTAGATTTACTTTGTGGAGTTTGCTCCTTTTAAATGGATATTAGATGTTATAAGGAGTAATAGCCGAGAGTAGCACATGAAGACTCAAAAATAGTCGGTTTATGGTCAATATTGGGCCTTCATCTACTATGGCCATAGGTTTGATCCTCACCAGAGAACATCTACATGAAGTTTTTTTTGTGTTCGGCTTTCAATTTGAAAGTGACGATGATGTACATGGGTATGTCTGCAGCAAATCCAGCTAATGGTGGCATGGACGAGTCTTCTACTCTACCACCTTCACCATGGCACATCATCCATTGGAGTGAATGGCTCCGAGTACTGGGCACTTTGTTTACAACGGACAAAGAGGTGTTCACAACTATTTTCTATGTAGACCACTGATCATAAGATTTGGCATTACCTATATCCTAGACCTATGGAGGCTGGACATAAAATATACATATATCAATATATAATTACAACAGACTCGAAAATGTTGAAGAATTGGGGATGGCATTGGACTAGGTGTGTGGGAGCCGGGATAATTCACATAGATTGGAATTGTGGAAAGATAAAGGATCGTGTTGTAGAAGTTGGAGGTTATAGTCTGTTGTTGGGCTACATGTATTTTGAGGATAAGGGATGGGATTGGCCAAAAGGAGGGTTAATGGTGGTGTTGGACAAGGGATGGGGGAGGGCACACTCTGTTAGGCTGCAGACATAGGAGCTGTGACGCTGGTCATACACATTACTCCTGACTCGGCCGAGTGTGGATGTGTTTTCAATAGGCAGAAAGGAGAGAGCCGCTGCCAGACTCCTCTGGTGGCGGCTTATCTCCTTACAAACAAAATGATCGGGCATGTTGGAACTTAACATGGCCGACCCTTCCCTCCCCACACATCTGCCGTCCAGGGTGAGTCGGGATGGCCCCAGACTCAATAGATGGTTGGCCGGTTCTCCCGAAGTCGGCGGGTTCATCCGCATACATCTAATATGTATGGCCAGCTTAAGAGCTTACCTGGATGCCAAGTCCTGGTTAGCGTAGTCGGAACTAGGTTGATGTCTCAAGAGGCATTTAAGCAGAGTTCGAAAGCGTAGAGGGATGTCTCAGGAATGGTGTAGCAGAGTTGCACAGCGCAGCTGGACGTCTCAGGAATAGGAAAGCAGAGTTTAACCGTGCTGCAGAGAGATTGCAGCCTGCAGGAACAATGAATGACAGACCATTAAGTGCAGGCAAACCTGGGGTGCAGAGTCTAAAGAAACCCCCCACTCTTCACTCTTAACCCCCCTGCAAGGTGGTATGGACTTTGTTGGTAAGATTCCCAGGTTGTGGTTGGGCTGCAAATGGCTGGAATAAAATGTCTGGTGGTCAAACAGATACGGGTCGGCAACAGTCGGGCAGCGTCAGGTCTAGAAAACGACTTAGGAGACAAGTTAAGGTTCAGACCAGAGGTCGGTATAAGGATAAATCAGATCAAGCAGAGAGTCAAGAAAAAAGCCGGGTCACAGAAAAATCACAGGGAACAACAGGAACAAACGCCAGGAAACTCCTCACCAGGACTTATAACCAAGCAATTACCTACAGGTGGAGTGCTCTATTAAAGTCCATGTTACCGCCATGTGGCATCCTTCACCCATAGGCTATAATTGTAAACTGGAGCTTCCCGATGCAGCAGAGGCCACCCTGCCCTCGGACTCTGGCCGTCCTGTCGCATCTTCCGAGCAGCCAAAGTCGCCGGCTATCTCAGCCCGGGGATACTACGTCACTGGAGTTCCCCTGGGGTAGCCCTAGTGACGAGGTAGCAGCCGTGAACTCTGGTTGCTCAGAAAATGTGATAGGGCCACCGTGCAGTTGGGGGGGTTTTCTGTGTGGATCCCAAAGGATTGCCTGACAGGGCAGCCAGAGTTTGCCGGCAGGGCGGCCTCTGCTGCATGGGCTCCAGCGATAACTGTCCATTTAACAGAGGCTGTGACGGATGCCATACAGTGGCATGCATCACCCATAGTCCCCATGTTAAAAAAAAACTATGCTCCCGCGGTAAAATAAAATTGTTGTGAGATCCAGTGGGATGGAAAAGCCCAAGGGAGTCTAACAACATACACTTTTGACCTTCGTCGGACTAGTGAAGCCCTATGGACACAGTTAGTGTATACGTCTGGAACTTTCCCGACATACACCCTAAATATAGGACATAAACGTCATGTGCACAGGGCCTAAGACATAGAAATTACATTTTAACACGAGCGTATTACAGGCGTAAATCCACCTGAATGCGGATCTGATAAGCCATACTAACAGTATCCTGGCCCCTATGATGCCCGTGGGAAACTGGCCTGAGGGTGAGTATGATGAGAAAACACGGCTTATAAGATTGACATGTTTATTGGTATGAGGATGGGTAAAAGCTGCGGCAATGGAGATAATGACTGATATTGATCTCTGCTAGGGAAATACTATAATCCACCCCCTGACATGCTGACAGGTATACACACGCCATATATTGCATTGGCTGCCCGTAGAGACAAGACAAATAAATCCATATTTCTAACCATTATTTCACTACCGGACAGATATAGGATTGTGTTAAAGGTCATTAGACATAGCAGAGAATGACCAGGTCTACACAACGTACGTTCCCTTAGGGGTTTTGGGCCACTAAATATTTTGCTCAATGATACACAAGACCATGTTAATTGTTCAATTTATTCCAAATTAGAGATTGTTCCAAACTCAGCCCTCTCATCAGCGGAGGACGGGAGCCACGGACCTAAATAAAGAACCCGCTTGTAGTCAGGAGGAATAGGCAGCGTGGTATTAACCTGGCAATTATTTTTACTGCTGAGTGTAATACGAATAATATACAGAAATGCCACATAAAACGGCTCGGCGGGCATGGCAGGGCATTCCATTGTGAAATAAGCGCTTAACATTTGCAGCGAGCGTCCCGTCCTTATTGTCATTTTCATTAATTTGTGACATTTTAATTATGTCTCTGCATTCAGCTCTCCAAATAAGAAGTGTGAGTTCAATATCAAGGTCATTCGGTGTTAATTATAATGAACTTTTTCTTATGCATTTTGTTGTTTTTTTTGTTGTTTTTTTCCCTGCAAGTCGATTCCAATATACAACAATTCGAGTTTTTGAAGTGGCGCTGTGATGGCTTAATCAAAAAGAAAGAATTGACATAATTTTTGCAGCGGTGATGGAAATCAAGCTGTATTATAAACTGGCGCACCTGTGCCCTTCGCTTGGGGATACGTCTGGGAGTGCAATTATCACTGTGCTTGACTTGAAATGCATTGCCCTAAACAAGATGGAGGACTCACCTGAAAATTGTTATATACTGGGTGGGTGCCAGTGCCATTTGAGTCGATAAATGATTGTAATTACATGGCTGCCGCCCAAGTCTCTTCTCAAAGTCGGTATAAAACTGTGAAGTGGCTGAAGAAAGTTCAGCACCAACTGATCAAGGACATAGTTCTTATTCATGGCTGTTGTGTACTGAATACTTGTGTACATTTTTCTCAAAACTTACCCCCACAATGGACAGAAAATGGGACAGGAAGTTGCTCCCTGACAGCTTCCTGTGAGCCATGATTAATTTCATGGGGTTGCATATTCTGTCACTCGGTCACCCAGATGCTCCTCCTCCCAGGGCTGCCATCAGAAGTATTTGGGCCCAATATAAATGGTCAGGGTTGCCATTTACATCTCCTATACTCCATTTTGGACCCTATTGTGTACTACCAGTGGACACTCGGCTGCAGATTCATAGTTAGGCTTCCTTTACTCAGTTTTGCTGTCGTAGCCCTATTCCACCCCCCTTTCCCTGACACAGAATATCAGGACACATACCCTAACTTGGGGTCATAACATAATAATTTCCAGCATAAAGATAATTCCACTTTCCATTTCATCTTAAATAAGGTCTGTCCTATTATTATAAGGGGAACTGTACAGGTCTTGTGGGATACCTAGGCAGCAGCTGAGACCTGACAGATGAAGGTGGGACCTTGTTTGGACCAAAGGTGTAACTTGAAATTCCTGGGCTCTAAAGAATGGCAGGAGCTGAGCCCCGGGCGTAAGAGGAGGCCACATGACCGGGAGAAACAGGAAGGGGGAGCTTGGACACAAGGCAGACAGGCGGCACTCTGGTTTGAGCGCCAGTCTGTCCTGAAACACAGCAAGGAGCAGTTGTGTCTCCTCTGCTCTCGTCATCGTCCGGCATTCCCGCGTCTCTGCTCCTCCATGGACATCCAGGTAAGACTGAAGCAGCTGCGTTCTATGGCCGATGAGCGTTGGTCAGATTGGCTTAGGACCCAGCTCGCCGGTCTAGTCGATGGCCCAGCCGGGCCTGGCTCACCGGTACTGCGGGTGGGCCTGATAGTGTTTTGGAGGCGGGGGAGGAGGAGATTGCGGGGGGGATCGCAGGATTGGGGACCCCAGGGCGGACGGCAGCATCAGTCAAGGAGGGCGCAGCCGTCGTCCCGGTTCAGCCCAGATGTCACTCCCCGGGTCCGGCGCAGGGTTGGGAGCCCTCCAGGGACCCTGCAGACCAGGGGGGCTGGGCCCTCACCTACAGGCCGCAGGCCCCGGTCTGGCAGGAATCCCGCTTCCCGACCGGATCCAACGGCAGCAGGTGGCTTGGTCCCCATGAGAGGGGGGACGCCAGGTCAGTCTCTCCTGGATCGGTGGTGGGCCGGCCTGGCGATGGTGCAGTCGGGCGGCCCACCTGTGAACAAGATGGATGTCGTAGCATCACGAGGCAGCCACGGTCAGTGGCCGTGCGTGGTAACGGAGGTGGGCAGCGTCCCGCTGGCTGCGGGTCGGATGGTCGACGGCCTGCCAGGGCTTTGACGGCGGTGGAGATCGTGCCTTGAGCGGGGGGGTAACGGGAGTTGCCCTCCAGGTTCGTCATCATTGAGGATTCGGGAGGCAGATGGAGGCCATCGTGCGAGACGTCTGGATGATCCGGGTCTTCCGGCTGGTGGGATCACAGCTCATGCGCAGCCTGGTGAGTCTATGTCTTTATCTTATCCTATCCCTGCCATTTTTAGGTCCCTGGGGTCGGGGGATGTATCTGTGGGGGGCGGGGTGGTTTATTCAGGTAGTAGCGGGGTAGGATCGGGGCATGGCTCAGTGGTGTGGGGGTTATTGGGTAGTTTGCAGGAGTTGCTGTCACGGTGCGAGCAGGTGGGGTTGTTGGGGGCGCCGTCCCCAGTGGCTGCTTGGAGCGGTGGCGGGGGGATTCTTCAGGGTTTGGGGGGTGTACCAGTGGTAAGGGGCGTGCAGGTGGTTCGGGAAGCGGGTGTGTCAGTGTCAGTTCAGACGGAAAAGGATGGGGAGGTGGATCGGGTGCGGTTGGATGATAGGGCCAAGGGGGAGGTGTATGTGTGTTTTGAGGGGCAGTTGGGGGCTCATTTAAAATCAGAAATTAAGGAAAAGATCTGGAAGGATGAGTATGTGGAGATCTTTTCACTTCTCCCCTTGGAGAAGTTCAATTTAGATAAGCCCAAACGGATTGAGAGCAAAAAGGACGAGGAGGAAAAACTGAGGTATAGGCTGATACCTCAGACGTTTCTTAATTGGTTGCCATCCTGGCGAGTGTGATTGGGGAAAAAGCACCGCATAATTGCTCGGCCGTTTTTTGTTCTATGGACGCCATTGGGGAGGCTTACAGGGTGTATGGGGGTATGACGTGGCTTCGGTATCATGAGCAGTTCTGACAACGGAAAGCGGTCCGCCCGACTATATGGTGGGATCAGAAGGATATTGGGTTATGGTTAAGGGTTATGGCACCGGTGCGTTTTGGGAGGGAGTCCTTTACAGTGTCGGTCGGGTGGTCCGGCCAGTTTAGTCAGCAGGGGGCTGTGGTACAGTCCGGGAATCCCTCAGGTGGAAAGTCAGGCGTGTGTTGGCAATTTAATGAGGAGCAGTGTAAGTTTGGAGCGGGGTGCAAATTTAAGCATTCCTGTTTGGTCTGTAGTGGGGCATCCCATGGAGCGTCGAGATGTTTTAAGAAAGAAAGGGGGAGAGGCAGCGCAGCAGGTAGCCATGGGAGCGACGCCGGTTAAGTTTGGAGAGATGCTGCTGTATCTAAATAGGTACCCGGATAGGGAGAAGGCGAGTTTGTTGGAGGGGGGTTTCAAATCGGGTTTCAGATCCCTCCTCCTTCTCATGTTGTCCCCTTTTCGTTACGAAATTTAAAATCTGCGCGGGACTAACCGTCGGTTGTGTCCGAGAAATTGAGTAAAGAGGTGCGGCTGGGGAGAATGGTGGGTCCTTTTTTGTCCCCTCCTTTTGTTGACACGGTAGTTTCTCCATTGGGTCTCGTGCCTAAGAAAGAGCCTAATACGTTTCGGTTAATACATCATTTGTCGCATCCGAGGGGGGGTTCGGTGAATGACGGTATTGATCCAGCACTTTGTTCTGTTGTTTATATGTCCTTTGACGTGGCGGTTGAGTGGGTTAGGCAGTATGGTAGTGGAGCTCTCATGGCAAAAACGGACGTGTTATCGGCTTTTCGTTTGTTTCAAGTGCATCCCGAAAGTGTTCGGTTGTTGTGCTGTTATTGGGAGGGTTCGTATTTTGTGGACAGATGTCTTCCGATGGGCTGCTCAATTTCATGCTCCTATTTTGAAGCCTTCAGTTCATTCTTGGAATGGGTGATTTGTGAGGTGGCGGGAGTTGCCTCCGTCATCCATTACTTGGATGATTTCCTTTGTGTAGGGCCGGCGGGCTCGCGTGTTTGCGGGAATTAGTTGGCAACGGCGGAGTGAGTTGCTGGTCGTTTTGGCGTGTCCCTTGTGCCAGAAAAAACAGAGGGTCCAAGGTCGGTCCTAGTGTTTTTGGGAATCATAATTGATTCCGAGAGGATGGAATGCAGGCTCCCCCAGGTGAAATTGGAGGATTTGAAGTTGTTGGTAGGCAGGGCGTGCCACCTGAGGAAGATTAAGTTGCAGGACTTGCAATCTCTCCTGGGGAAGCTTAACTTCACTTGTCGCATCATGCTTATGGGGAGGGTTTTCTGTAGACGATTGGCGAGGGCTACGGCGGGAGTGAAAGCTCCACATCATTTTATTCGGTTGGGAGAGGAACACCAGGAGGATTTGAGTGTGGAGTGACTTCCTGGGGCAGTATAATGGGAGGTCAATCATCATGGCCCCAGTGGTGGAGAATGTTGATTGGGGATTGTTCATGGATCCTTCAGGGAGCATGGGCTTCGGGGCCTATTGTGGAGGGCAGTGGTGCATGGGTCAATGGCCGGTTAAGTGGGTGGAGGTAGGTTTGGTACGTAACTTGCCATTTTTGGAGTTGTTCCCTATTGGGGTGGTGGTGGCTATTTGAGGGGACAGGTTTAGGAATAAGAAGGTGCGTTTTCATTGTGATAACATGGGGGTGGTGATAGCAATTAATAATGTTTCTGCGTCATCACCCCCTGATGTTTGTTTGTTTGTTTGTTTGTTTGTTTGTTTAGACATTTGGTCCTTCTTTGTCTCTCATTGAATGCTTGGGTTACGGCTGTTCACATCCCAGGGTTGGATAACTCAATTGCGGATTCTCTTTCTCGCCTGCAGTGGGATCGGTTTCGGCAGATGGTCCCGTAGGCAGATGCGATAGGGCTCTCATGCCCTCAGCACTTGTGGGAGCTAGTTTAGAGGCAGCGAATCAACTGATCCGGTCCTCATTGCTCTGGGGACGTGGACCACTTATGAGACTGCCTGGCGCGAAAGGGAGGCTTGGCTGCATGTGTTGGATGGAGTGGTTTCGTATGAGGATCAAGTAGTGGCGTTGTTGCCATTTTTGGGTCATGTGTCTGCTGCAGGCTGGTCGGTGGCGAAGGTTAATTATTTTGTGGCGGCCCTAGCATTTGGTTTTAAATGGAGGGGTTTACGGGATGCCACAAAGGAATTTTTGGTAGGCAGGCCCTGACGGGGTTCCGTCGGGGGCGGGTGGCGCCTGATAGGCGGCGCCCGGTATCGTTTGGGTTGCTAGAGAAATTGGGGATGGCGGTGAATGTGGTGAGCATGTCGGTGTATGAATCTGTCCTATTTCAGTTGGCGTTTTCTTGGGCCTTTTTTGGTGCGTTGCAGGTGGGGGAATTGGTGTCACCCAGCGGGGTGCGGCCCGGGGGGTTGTTGACGGACAATGTGGTGCACTTGGGGGATCGGGGGGAGTTTTGGATTCGTCGTTCCAAAACAGATCAGAGGGGGAGGGGCGGCGAGTGGTGTTGAAGGAGTGGTGTTTTGGGTATGGCCGGTTTAGGGGTGGGCCTTTATTATGTCATGCGGATGGTAGGTTTTTGTCCAGGTATCAATTCACCATGGTGTTCCGGAAATGTTTGTCATGCATGGGTCTGGATGAGACGGCTTTTGCGCCACATTCGTTTAGGATAGGGGCCGCCACAGAGGCGGTTAGGTGGGGTCTTGGGCCTGATGCAGTACGGTGGGAGGTGGGAGTCGCAGCTGTTCCGACTGTATGTTCGCCCCTATCTTGTTTGAGTGTAGGGGCGGGGTGGAGAGTAGTTTGAGGGTGTTATGTTTAATGTGGATGGTGCGGGGCAATGCTCCAGTATCTTATGTGTCTGTATTGACGGTGCTGAATTTTTCTTTCAGATCCCTCCCTGTGTCTGGTTTGGATTTTTTGGAATTGGGGCGCGTTTCGGGCCGACGACGTTCGTCCAGATGGGCGTCAGCTGGGGTTTTCCAGGGCGACGGCTGTCGTGCGCTGGCTTGGTTTTTGTGGTATGTCTTGGGGGTTCTGACAGAGTTTCATCGCTGTGCTATGTTGGACCGTGCTCCTGATGTTTTGGTTTTACATATGGGGGGGAATGACCTGGGGGTACAGCCGTTTCGGGAGTTGATCTGGGACGTAAATATGATCTCCTGCGGTTGTGGGCGGTTTTAACTCGGGTAACAGTAGGATGGTCAGAGATGGTGCATCGGTGCATCGACATCGGTGAGGTCGGTGGGTGGTATTAACAGGGTTCGTGTGAAAGTGAACAGGGCTGTGCCTGCTTTTGTGGTGCGGAATGGTGGAGTATTTGTGAGGCATTATGACTTTGAGCACGGTACAGGCAATTATTGTTTGGCTGATGGGGTGCATTTGACTGCGGTGGGAATTGACCTGTGGGCATTACGGATTCAGGAGGGAATCGAACGTGCAATTTTGTTGAGGGGGAACTTGCATACTTGAGGTGGTCAAGGTATGCTCGTTGTGGCGGATTTTGGGGGGTCCTTGGAGTTGGTTAAAATTGGTGAGGGAGGGATTCATACTGGTGATGGTCCCTCCCAAATTATACATGGTGGGGGATCTGGCTTATATGGGCTCCTGCTGGGTGGGGTCCCGGGGAGCAAAATAGAAATGCTTTAGCCATCTGCGGTGCGCATGGTGCCCCTGAGCCTGGTGCAGGACGGCTGGGGGTAAAAATACAGATATGGGCAGAATGGCGCCAGATCCTTCTTATTAGCTCCAAGGACCTTCCCAATTTTCCATATGGAGGGGTATGGTTTTCACGTGAATGATGTTTGGATGGGGGGTTTACGTGAAAAGGTTATTAAGTTATGATTATTTATTTGGTATTTGTGTTGATGGTATTTATTAATGCATTGTTTTTCTGTTTTTGTATATAAAATGGCTGCTGTGGCCAATTCCTTCCAGCTCTAAGTCTCAGTGTCATCATTGGGTGAATGTAAGGTAATGGGGTAGTTTAAGGGAGTTGGGAATGTCACACGCAGTCAATGTTTTAAGGGTTACGGAAACGTACTCTGTTTATCCCACGGTCATGCAAAATCTGTAACAGGGCCCCCCAACTACCATATGCCATCTATAATACTTGTATCTTCTTATGTGGCATTTCAGTCCCCTTAGGCTCCATGGCCTGGGTGCTACCACTACCTCTGTACCCCCTATAGCACCACCTATAGCTACTCCCTTGGATGGGTCATTTATAGCCTATACGTTTACCAGACTTTAAATTAAAAAAACAAGGAATGCTGGGATGTCTACATTAATAGAGATATCATTGAAGAAGGAAGTAGCTAGCTTCTTCTCCATAGTGGGATTTCAATAAAAATCAATAGAATTTATAAGATATTTAACATTTAGTATAACATTTTTGTTCACATCTTTGTTCACACTCTGCACAATTATTATTTTTTAGCCTAAACCAGGATTGGATTCACAGCAGATGAGAAGTAGATTTTTTTTTTCTTTATACTTTTGCTCCAATTAGGATTGTCTCGGTTTCAGTTAAAAATATATATATGTTTCAGAGGAATGGCTTGTTATGTTATAGACCTGAGATAGGGGCATCGCTAGAGAGTGGGAGATGGCACAGCATGTGCCTCTTGTGCTGGGTTCTCCAGTGGGGAGCCAACGAGCCTCTCTGCCTTGGCCAGGGTATATAGATACAGGGCTAGAAGAGCAAGCTGAATCTTTGCCCCCTACTTAAGTGTATATTCAGAAAGATACAGTACAGGCCGGACCCGGCAGAATGCCCTGGGGGGAGGCCACCATGATCAGGGATGTAGGCAGGGAAGGAGTTAAGGGAGTTAGGAGGGGTGGTTAGGAGGCAGTGGGGGGCGGAGGTTAGTGGGGCGAGGCTAGGATATTTAAGGGTGGGCAGAGAGGAAGGACGCCGCCATTACATTAAAGAGGCTCTGTCACCAGATTCTGAAATCCCTATCTCCTATTGCATGTGATCGGCGCTGCAATGTAGAGAACAGTAAAGTTTTTTGTTTTTTTTAAAAACGTTCATTTTTGGCGAAGTTATGAGCTATTTTATATATATGCAAATGAGGTTTGAAATGGACAACTGGGCGTGTATTGTGTTTTTAACTGGGCGTGTTTACGTGTATGACGCTGACTAATCAGTGACCAGTCAGCGTCATACACTCATCTCCATTGATTTACACAGCAGCGATGTGCAGCCACGTACACAGAGATTAACGTTACTGCAGTGTCCTGATAATGAATACACATGAAATCCAGCCTGGACGTCATGTGTACTCAGAATCCTGACACTTCTGACTCTTTTCTCTGAGATTCCAGCAAGCCACGCGTAATCTCGCGAGATTACGGAGGTAAACGAGATTTCGTTTCCCTTGCTGGAAATCTCACAGAAAAGAGTCAGAAATGTCAGGATTCTGAATACACATGACGTCCAGGCTGGATGATCATGTGTATTCATTATCAGGACACTGCAGTAACGTTAATCTCTGTGTACGTGGCTGCACATCGCTGCTGTGTAAATGAATGGAGATGAGTGTATGACGCTGACTGGTCACTGATTGGTCAGCGTCATACACGTAAACACGCCCAATTAAAAACACAATACACGCCCAGTTGTCCATTTCAAAGCTCATTTGCATATATATATAAAAAAGCTCATAACTTCGCCAAAAACGAACGTTTTAAAAAATAAAAAAAAACGTTACTGTTATCTACATTGCAGCGCTGATCACATGCAATAGGAGAAAGGGATTTCAGAATCTGGTGACAGAGCCTCTTTAAGAAGCACAGGAAAGCGTGTCCCGCCCTCCCTCCCTAATTGTTTTGTTTCATCAGTGTATTGGCAATTTTGTTATTTCACTTTGTTGCTCGTTGTTTTTGTTTTTCTCACAGGTACCTGAGGATGTTATGGAGCGGTTTTGCGATATCGCAACAGTTGTATGGTGGATAGGGGGTCATTGGAGTTGGTGGTAAATTACTGTGGAGTGGATTCATCGGGGGTATGGTCCCTCCCTAATTTATTATGGTTGGTAGTCTGGTCAATGTGGGCTCCTGCTGGGTGGTGTCCCGGGGAGTGGTCAATTTGGGCTCCAGCTGGATGGTGTCCCGGGGAGTGGTCAATTTGGGCTCCTGCTGGGTGGTGTCCCGGGGAGTGGTCAATTTGGGCTCCAGCTGGGTGGTGTCCCGGGGAGTGGTCAATTTGGGCTCCTGCTGGGTGGTGTCCCGGGGATTGGTCAATTTGGGCTCCTGCTGGGTGGTGTCCTGGGGAGTGGTTGCGGTTCAGGACAGCCAACTGCAGGTATGACGGTGCCCCTGAGCCAGTAGGGTGACGGCTGGGAGTAAAATACGATGCAGGTGGGCTGTTTTGGTGACAGACTTTTGTGGCCCCCAGGACTCCCCTTCCATTGTTATTCTTATTTGTAAATTGTTGTTCATTATGTTTGTTTGTAAATAAAATGGCTGCTGTGGCCGAATTTATCCAACCCAAGTGTCCGAGTTTTATTATAGGGACGGGGGTTGGTAGGGGGTATGGTCACTAATGGGGGGAAGGGGAGTGGGTAAAGTAACATGACCCTTACAGTCCCCTGATAAAGCTCATGGCATTAAAGATAAGGGAGGGTAATAGGCAGCTGTAACCAGAACACACAGGGTGACGCTACACCCCCAATATACCCTGATTTAATGCCTGTTGTGCCCTGCAAAGGGTTGGCGGAGAGCTTGTCCCACCCCTGGCAGACAGTATCACACATGATAGGATTAGATACACAGCTCAGCAGACAGTATCGCACATGATAGGATTAGATACACAGGTTTAGCATACAGTATCACACATGATAGGCTTAGATACACAGGTTTAGCATATATTATCACACATGATAAGCTTAGATACGCAGGTTTAGCATACAGTATCACACATGATAGGCTTAGATACGCAGGTTTAGCATACATTATCACACATGCTAGGCTTAGATACACCGGTTTAGCATACAGTATCACACATTATAGGCTTAGATACACAGGTTTAGCATACATTATCACACATGATAGGCTTAGATACACAAGTTTAGCATACAGTATAACACATGATAGGATTAGATACACGGGTTTAGCAGACAGTATCACACATGATAGGCTTAGATACACAGGTTTAGCGTACATTATCCCACATGATAGGCTTAGATACACAGGTTTAGCGTACATTATCACTCATGATAGGCTTAGATACACAGGTTTAGCATACATTATCACACATGATAGGATTAGATACACAGGTTTAGCATACAGTATCACACATGATAGGCGTAGATACACATGTTTAGCATACAGTATCACACATGATAGGATTAGATACACAGGTTTAGCAGACAGTATCACACATGATAGGATTAGATACACAGGTTTAGCATACATTATCACACATGATAGGATTAGATACACAGGTTTAGCATACATTATCACACATGATAGGATTAGATACACAGGTTTAGCATACATTATAACACATGATAGGCTTAGATACACAGGTTTAGCAGACAGTATCACACATGATAGGCTTAGATACACAGGTTTAGCATACATTATCACACATGATAGGATTAGATACACAGGTTTAGCAGACAGTATCACACATGATAGGATTAGATACACAGGTTTAGCATACATTATCACACATGATAGGCTTAGATACACAGGTTTAGCAGACAGTATCACACATGATAGGCTTAGATACACAGGTTTAGCATACATTATCACACATGATAGGATTAGATACACAGGTTTAGCATACATTATCACACATGATAGGATTAGATACACAGGTTTAGCATACATTATCACACATGATAGGATTAGATACACAGGTTTAGCATACATTATCACACATGATAGGATTAGATACACAGGTTTAGCATACATTATCACACATGATAGGCTTAGATACACAGGTTTAGCATACATTATCACACATGATAGGATTAGATACACCGGTTTAGCATACAGTATCACACATGATAGGATTAGATACACAGGTTTAGCATACAGTATCACACATGATAGGATTAGATACACAGGTTTAGCATACATTATCACACATGATAGGCTTAGATACACAGGTTTAGCATACAGTATCACGCATGATAGGATTAGATACACAGCTCAGCAGACAGTATCACACATGATAGGCTTAGATACACAGCTCAGCATACATTATCACACATGATAGGCTTAGATACACAGGTTTAGCATGCAGTATCACACATGATAGGCTTAGATACACAGGTTTAGCAGACAGTATCACACATGATAGGCTTAGATAAACAGCTCAGCATACAGTATCGCACATGATAGGATTAGATACACGGCTCAGCAGACAGTATCACACATGATAGGATTAGATACACGGCTCAGCAGACAGTATCACACATGATAGGATTAGATACACAGGTTTAGCATACAGTATCACACATTATAGGCTTAGATACACAGGTTTAGCATACATTATCACACATGATAGGCTTAGATACACAGGTTTAGCATGCAGTATCACACATGATAGGCTTAGATACACAGGTTTAGCATACATTATCTCACATGATAGGATTAGATACACAGGTTTAGCATACATTATCACTCATGATAGGATTAGATACACGGTTCAGCAGACAGTATCACACATGATAGGCTTAGATACACAGGTTTAGCATACAGTATCACACATGATAGGCTTAGATACACAGGTTTAGCATACAGTATCACACATGATAGGCTTAGATAAACAGCTCAGTAGACAGTGTCACACATGATAGGCTTAGATACAGGGCCCAGCAGACAGTATCACACATGATAGGATTAGATACACAGGTTTAGCATACATTATCACACATGATAGGATTAGATACACAGGTTTAGCATACAGTATCACACATGATAGGCTTAGATAAACAGCTCAGTAGACAGTGTCACACATGATAGGCTTAGATACAGGGCCCAGCAGACCGTATCACACATGATAGGCTTAGATAAACAGCTCAGTAGACAGTGTCACACATGATAGGCTTAGATACAGGGCCCAGCAGACAGTATCACACATGATAGGCTTAGATAAACAGCTCAGTAGACAGTGTCACACATGATAGGCTTAGATACATGGGTTCAGCGGTATATAGAACCAATGACTGTGTATTATTTTCCATGCGCTTCAGATAAGACATGAACACTTCTTTGCTAGTCCCCCATGATATTCATGTTCAGATGTAGGTTACAAACCGTCCCAGAATCTGGCGCTTCCACAAAACATTAATTTTTCACAATCTAAGTGAGGTGCTGTGAACTGAAAATCAATGTGGTGCCCGGCGTGATTAAAACGGCATATTTCATTGCACCGTTACGATAACACGCTCTGCAAATGTATTTTTAATGTGTGATATTTAGATGAGGGCGCGGCTGCCGACATGAACACATAAAACATGCAGATTTGTCAAATATATTTACTCAGCGTCTTGATTACAAATGATACAGTCAGGAGATGCGCACGCTGCGTTCACGTACCCGAACGCTGCGCTTATCCCCAACAGGGGGAATAATTACAAACAATGTGCTTAACCTCTTCATTGCCACTGCTGGCCACGTTATAGGACATCGCAGCAAAGTTGGAAAAATTCTGGAAACGTTTTATGCTAATTTTTTCTATGGACCAGCGAAACGATCAGATCAGCTCTACCCGTGACACTTTTAAGCGTGGATTCATTTTACATTCTTTGGCCCATTGTAACCACAATTCTATAATAAACATTAAAAATATATATTATATATATATATATATATATATATATATATATATATATATAGTGGCGTACAGTACTCAAATAATACCACCATATATTGTCCATATAATTCATGCATTTTTAACCCTCGAGTTCCTGAATCACTGACCTAAACAAACCTTAGGGTGCCCAAACAATAGTGCCATAGAGTGCCCCCATACAGTGCACAAATAACAGTGCCAGATAATGCTCAAATAACAGTTACATATAGTGAGGACTAACCGTGTCATATAGTGCCCAAATAACAGTAATATATAGTGCACAAATAACAGTTATATATAGTGCACAAAGAATAGTTATATATAGTGCACAAATAACAGTTAAATATAGTGCACAAATAACAGTTATATATCGTATACAAATAATAGTTATATATAGTGCACAAATAACAGTTATATATAGTGCACAAAGAATAGTTATATATAGTGCACAAATAACAGTTAAATATAGTGCACAAATAACAGTTATATATCGTATACAAATAATAGTTATATATAGTGCACAAATAACAGTTACATATAGTGAGGACTAACCGTGTCATATAGTGCCCAAATAACAGTAATATATAGTGCACAAATAAGGGCATGACCACACGTGGCGGATTTCCTCCGCAACTGTCCGCATCAATGCCGCACAGAATCTGCGTTGCAGATTCTGCTGCGGATCTGCACAAAATGTGCAGTAAATTGATGGGACTAGCTGCTGCGGACTGCGGGAAAAGTACTTCCCTTCTCTCTATCAGTGCAGGATAGAGAGAAGGTACAGCCCTTTCCCTAGTGAAAGTAAACGAATTTCATACTTACCGGCCGTTGTCTTGGTGACGCGTCCCTCTTTCGGCATCCAGCCCGACCTCCCTGGATGACGCGCCAGTCCATGTGACCGCTGCAGCCTGTGCTTGGCCTGTGATTGGCTGCAGCCGTCACTTAGACTGAAACGTCATCCTGGGAGGCTGGACTGGAGACAGAAGCAGGGAGTTCTCGGTAAGTATGAACTTCTATTTTTTTACAGGTTGCTGTATATTGGGATCGGTAGTCACTGTCCAGGGTGCAGAAACAGTTACTGCCGATCGCTTAACTCTTTCAGCACCCTGGACAGTGACTATTTACTGACGTCTCCTAGCAACGCTCCCGTCATTACGGGAGCCCCATTGACTTCCTCAGTCTGGCTGTAGACCTAGAAATACATAGGTCCAGCCAGAATGAAGAAATGTCATGGTAGTAAAAACAATACGCTCCGCAGCACACATAACATGTGCATGACAGCTGCGGACTACATTGCGGAACTTAGAATCTCCATTGAAGTCAATGGAGAAATTCCGCCATGAGTCCGCAACCAGTCCGCCACTGCTCCGCAACAGACAGAGCATGCTGCGGACACCAAATTCCGCACCGCAGCCTATGCTCCGCAGCTGAATGTTACGCATCGTCTAAACGAACACTTCTAAATAGAAGTGGAAGTCAATGCAGAAACGGCTCCGCTGCGGATTAACGCTGCGGAGTGTCCGCAGCGGAATTTAAGTGAAATTCCGCCACGTGTGAACCCAGCCTAACAGTTATATATAGTGCACAAAGAATAGTTATATATAGTGCACAAATAACAGTTATATATAGTGCACAAATAACAGTTATATATCGTATACAAATAATAGTTATATATAGTGCACAAATAACAGTGCCATAGAGTGCACAAATAACAGATATGTATAGTGCACAAATTATAGTTATATATGGTGCACATATAATAGTTATATATAATGCACAAATAACAGTTATACATATATATATATGTGGCATTAGTGTTCACAGTGTGCTGTCACCATTTTATATCTGCTGTATATTTGCAGTCACAGGTGTTCTTGCACCTGCATACATTTTGTATCATTTAGTTGGAATGTGCTGTTCAATTTTTGTTGTGTTTATGGTATCCATATATGTGGGGTTAGTGACTGCCTCCACTTGTTGTTCTTGCACTCCTCCCATTCGTCCCTGGGTGATTTTAATCAGTTCAATGCTGGATCCTACCATCCCCAGGTATATATGTATATATGTATGCACAACTAACTGTTAAAAGGTGGTGCACAAATAATAGTTCTAAATAGTGTACAAATAACAGTTATATATGGTGCACAAATAACAGTTATATATAGTATACAAATAACAGTTATATATAGTGCACAAATAACAGTTATATATAGTGCACAAATAACAGTTATATATAATGCACAAATAACAGTTATATATAGTGCAGAAATAATAATTATATATAGTGCACAAATACAAGCGCCATATAATACCAGAATTTCAGATTACAGGTCCCATTAGGCAAATTTGATCCTGGCGCGTTTTACCGGGCGGAGCCCCTATAAATAGCTGTTATCTGCAGGAGAAGCGCAAGGTATAGGACCCCTTAATTAGTCCAACAAGAGCTGGGGTTTTCTGAAGCATATATCCCTTCTGAGTATGAGAAGTCAACTTTGAACACTCTTATGGCAGGAAATGTTCCCAGTATTGGGCATGTCATGTAACATTCTTTTTTTAATATATTGGAAGATCAAACCAAGTGTCTGCTGCTTCTTATCTTCACAGACAACTGTGACCTCATTACTGTCAAAACATGAAATGGACAATGTAGTCGTGACCCCGCCGCACGCTCACAAGTGGGAATTCTACATCTCGGCATAAATTAATGTCTAACGCCAGCCCAATCAATACATTGCTGAAATGGTGAAAATGCCAAACATCTGCGAGGACAGCACAACGGTGATCTCATGATTACATACATAACAAGTCAACAGAATAGACACAAGACAGTATCATAACGAATTAAGTCCAAGCATACAGTATTCCTGGCAACAAGGGGCGAAGACGCAGCCGAAGCTCCCGGTCCATGTGCAAAAGCTATACCTGGGCCCAACGCCTAAGAGAGTATATGGGATTACAATTATTAACTACAGGTTCCCAACCTGACTAATAGAAAAACGTAATTCTGTGTTTAATGGTTAATACTTTTCTAGATTTTGCCCTCACTTTAGCAACTTTCCTTAAACTATAGGCCAGCATTTCTCAACATTTCTAAGCCAAGTGCAGCCTTGAGTACCCCTAAGGCTATGGTCGGCAAAATTGCTCCACTTCCACCTTATTACACTATGATGCAAACAAACAATGCCCAAATAATAACCCAGTACAATACTCAATCCACCCTAATTGTGCTTAAGTAATGGGCCATAATAGTGGATGGTACTCAATTAATAACGTCATACAGTGCTCAGTTAATATCAAATACAGTGCTCAGTTAATACCGCCATACAATGTTCAGTTAATATCAATTAAGAGTGTTCAGTTCATACCGCGATACTGTGTACAGTTAACAGCCCATAGAGTACTCAATTAATACTGTGATACAGTGTTTAGTTAAACCCAAATACAGTGCTAAGTTAATACCGCCATACAATGCTCAGTTATTATCAATTAAGAGTGCCCAGTTCATACAGTGCCCAGTTAACAGCCCAGTGCGTACACAATTAATGCTGCATACAGTGCTCAGTTAATATCAAATACAGTGCTCAGTTAATATCAAATACAGTGCTCATTTAATACCGCCATACAGTGCTCAGTTAATACCGCCATACAGTGCTCAGTTAATACCGCCATACAGTGCTCAGTTAATACCGCCATACAGTGCTCAGTTAATACCGCCATATAGTGCTCAGTTAATATCAAATAAGACTGTTCAATTAATACTGCAATATAGTGTTTAGTTACCCCCAAATAAAGTGCTCAGTTAATACTGCCATAGAGTGTGCAATTAAAACCAGCATACAGTGTATAGTTAACACCCCATAGAGTACACAATTAATAGTGGCTATACAGTGCTCAGTTACCCTCAAATACAGTGATCGGTTAATACTGACATACAGTGTACAGTTAACAATACCGCCATAAAATGCTCAGTTACCCCCAAATAAACTGCTCAGTTAATACTCCCATACAGTGTGCAATTACTTCTGCCATAGAGTGTACAGTTAACAGCCCATAGCGTACACAATTAATACTGCCTTAGAGTGCTCAGTTAATACAGAGATAAGTTAATACGTTAATAAATGTACCGTTAACACCCTAAGAGTACTCAATTAATACTGCAATACAGTGTTTAGTTACCCCCAAGTACAGTGCTCAATTAATACTGCCATAGAGTGTGCAATTAATACCCCAATACAGTGTATAGTTAACACCCCATAGAGTACACAATTAATACCGCTATTCACTGCTTGGTTACCCCCAAATACAGTGATCGGTTAATACCCACATACAGTATACAGTTAACAATACCGCCATACAATGCTTACCACAAAATACACTGCTCAGTTAATACCGCCATACAGTGTACCATTAACAATACTGCCATACAGTGCTCATTAACCCCCAAATACAGTTCTCAGTTTATACTGCCATACAGTGTGCAATTAATGCCGAAATATAGTGTACAGTTGAGTACTCAATGATGCTATACAGTGCTCAATTAATGCTGCCATGCAGAGCATAATTAATGTAAACTTATTATGCCCAAATATTGCCTCTACTATTAACCTATAGACTAGAGCCAAGACCGCCCATCCACAAATGACTTTGCTACCCACTCATGTTGTCCAGTAAGGTGGAGTGAAGTATAAGTGCCGCCAGCGCAGCAGCATTGGGGACTGGGTTGAGATTCTGCTGCCCTCCAATTCTGCAAATTTAAGTAGATCAGTAGAACCGGGGGCAATGGCCGAATCCCACCTCTATGTAATATACATCACACTCTATAGGATCTATATAGATGTAAAATCAAGCATTGCTTTGTATACTAAGACAGCGCCATTCAGTGTGGTTGGGTCATTGTACAATTAGTCTGATATGTCATCACGACTTCAATCTACTTATGATGCCACTGTAGCGGCCAGAAATGGGGCCCCTCTTGCAATTTTACTTCTGCATCCCCATATCTCCCTCCTGGACTTATTTAATCTTTTGTGCCTGGGGGCAATAATCCTCCATTACACATCACAAGTATCCTATCCGTCATTTTAACAAATGAATAGACAGTGTTGAGTTTGTGGAAGACGACCAGTGTCATAGAGGAGTCCGGGAAGGAGGATGAAGTCCGGTCCTGAACAGCATTAAACAGTTCTAACAGATGGTAGGTGTCACTTACCTCTCTCAGCACCTTGATGATCTCCTGCTCACTGCCGCGGTTCCCCTTGTTGGGTTGGGGTGGCAACTGGTGAACCCTGATGACGTCAGACCCGGTGGCATATTTAGGAGGAATCTGGATCTTTACCGCTCCTGTGGATGAACATTCTTCTATTGTGTTTGTTACTTGTTAGATCCTGATTTTGACCTTGACTCTGCTCTTGTCTGGGTCCTTTGGATTTGTCATCTAATACTTCTAGTCCGTTCTCCTAGTTTAACCCCTGGCCTGTCTCCGGATTATATATTCGTCTCATCACCTGGTTAGTTGCATTCTTACCACTCTACTGGTGACATCTCCGGGCTTCGTTCCTGACTTTGCCTGTGCTTCTGCTCCAGACATTCCTAGTAGCGTACCTAGTGCCAATCGATGACTACTTTGGGGACTGCAGCCTTGGAATCCAAGTGGAATAGTCCATACCTCCTTGTAAGGGTTTAAGGGGGGTGATTCCTTAGACTCCGCAGCTCAGTTTAGCCAGCACCAAACCAAACTAGGTACTATATCTCCGGTAAGGATCGTAACAGTAGGTGTTGCGTCCTTTACCTTAGAAGTGGATCCATTAAGTCGCAAATTGGTTGGCGCTCGTTAGACTGGGGTATGGAGTGTAAGGAATCTCCCCGTTCTAAACCATTAATCGCCACAAGGAGGTGTATAGACATTCCCGGTCGGATCCCCAGGTTACGCTCCCCAGGAAAGTCATTCATTAGTGGTGGATGTGATCTAGATTAGAACTTGTAGTGCAGTCCGGAACATAGTCCGGGGTTGACAATGCATATGTGATCAGAATGCAACAAACCGGAGGAATCGTTTTCAGGAGTCGATACCTGGAGAACCACAAGAACCAGAAGGTAAGACAAGAGCGTAATCCAGAAACAAAGCCGAGGGTCAAGAGTTAGTAACGGAGTCAAAATAGCAATCGACACAATAGCAAAAATCAAGATGTACCTTGATCTGCAGGCAAGGGATCCATGGAAGCCTCTCGTTTAAATAGGCCACCAGGGGCACCGGTCGTGAGGTCAACCTGACACATCTGCGTATAGGAGCAGCAGTCCGCGGCATCACTGGATTAGAGGCAACAGAAGAGGAGGTGCTGCCTTCGGCTGGAGCGATGGCCGTTTGCAGGGACTCATTGCTAGAGCCGGGCAATGTAAGTAACAGTAGGTCAAACCTTTGGTATCAAGGTCATCGATGAGCTGACGACAGTAGAATATCCTTGCATTGGGAGACATGTGCCGTTCCCAGGCTTACAGATAGAATTAACTTTGTTTGGGACAAGATAGAGCAATTTTTCAATCAGGTGGTTTTATTTTGTGGTTCCAGTGGGCTCATGAGCCCCATGACTGTACCAATGTCCTGTTGCATGACGAAGAAGGTGATTGATCAAATTTTGGGCCAATCCAAGTTAGAAGGTCATCTGTTGGATTTCCACGCTCCCTCATAGGTCGAGTAGTGAGTCTGCCTCATACCTGTTGGAATCCGAAGGTGGCTCCCAAAGTAGGGGAAACAACTATGGGGCACTAACCGTGTGGCTTTGGTGAGATGTAGGAGCTAGGGAGGCCTGTTTGACCATGATGTTCCTCAGCATTGTATTCTGATGGGAGTCCACACCTTCATCAACTGTTGTCTGTCTGAATATGTTGATCCACATGGAGTCAGATGAGTATGGCACTGGTTCCCCCAAGTAGCCCCCTTCTCAGGAGGACTCTTATACATGACCTCTTCCTCCAGCATAGATGGGCTCATACTTGTTAAGGTACCTAGAGATACTTCCAGATGTCATCTACAGGTTACCACCAGCTGCCTTGGGATGTGATTTGTGTAACTCTTGTTGGTTTTATTCCCCCATTGGTACCAATACAGACCAGTATTGCCTCAACCACACAGTCAACAGGGATGATAGTGAAGATGCTGAGAAAGTATATGCAGTGGTGTACAAAGAAGAGAGGGCGCCACATAGCAAAGAACATAATGGGCTGCCATCAGGGGCGTAGCTAAAGGCTCATGGGCCCAGATGCATAAGTTCTTATTGGGTCCCCCTCCCCCCCCCCCCCCGCAAACTTCTCATGGCCGACGATCCGCAGCTTTCAGCTGCATTACTGGGTCTCCCAAGTGACCCAAAAATGCGCACTAGCAGCCAGGGGTCTTAAAATGTCTGGGGAAATGGCCCCAATACATATGTGTCCCCCTCAAAAAAAAAATTATGTGTGTGTATATGAGACAGCATAGCATATCTATAGCACTACGACCCTATCAACTATAGATGGGATTAGATACAGTGGCTCAGCAAACAGTATCACACATGATAGGATTAGATACAGTGGCTCAGCAGACAGTATCACAAATGATAGGATTAGATACAGTGGCTCAGCAGACAGTATCACAAATGATAGGATTAGATACAGTGGCTCAGCAGACAGTATCACACATGATAGGATTAGATACAATCGCTCAGCAGACAGTATCACACATGATTGGATTAGATATAGGGCCCAGCTGACAGTATCACACATGATAGGATTAGATACAATGGCTCAGCAGACAGAATCACGGATGATAAGATTAGATACAATCGCTCAGCAGACAGTATCACACATGATTGGATTAGATATAGGGCCCAGCAGATAGTATCACACATGATAGGATTAGATACAGTGGCTCAGCAGACAGTATCACACGATAGGATTAGATACACAGCTCAGCAGACAGTATCACACATGTTGGGATTAGATACACAGCTCAGCAGACAGTATCACACATGATAGGATTAGATATAGGGCCCAGCAGACAGTATCACACATGATTGGATTAGATACAGGGCCCAGCTCGCTGACATTGCGGCTCCAGCGTTGGACCCAGGAAAGGTAAGAATAATAATTTTGCTTCTTTATGTGTTACTGATTATTTTTGTGTGTTTGTGTTTTTTTACAGGTTCGGTTGTTGGACTTTGGATTCGAGGACTTCAATAACAGCGTTTTTTTATTGTCAATAAAATGGTTAATGGGGGTTGTGTTTTTTTATTTCAATAAAATATTTTTTCTATGTGCTTGTATCTTTTTCAACTTTATTATCACCGCCTTAGTAATGGCCGCTGGCTGATTGGCAACCTCCATTACTAAGGCGGGGCTTAATGTTAGCCGATGCAAAGGCCAACACTAACCCCCATTATTACCCCGGTACCCACCGCCACCAGGGGTGCTGGGAAGAGGCGGGTATGAACCAGTACCCGACCATCTGTAGTGACGGGCAGGCACAGGGGCGGCCGCAGGCTGGTAGTATTAGGCTGGGGAAGGCCAAAAACAGTAGCACCTACCACCCTGGTAATGCTGCCTGCTGCTGCTGTGTTGTATCTGGCTGGTTATGAAAATTTGGGGGGGACCCGACATCGTTCTTTCCAATTATTTATTTATTTATTTTTTTTAAATGACGTGGGGTCCCCCCCATTTTTCATAACCAGCCAGATACAATAAAGCAGCAGCAGGCAGCATCACCAGGGTGGGAAAGGCCACTGTTTTTGGCCTTTCCCCTCCTGATAATACCAGCCTGCGGCCACCCCAGTGGCCGACCATCACTACAGATGGTCAAGTACTGGATGGCACCCGGCTCTTCCCAGCACCCCTGGTAGCGGTGGGTACCGGGGTAATAAAGGGGGTTAGTGTTAACCTCTGCACCGGCTAACACTAAGCCCCGCCTTAGCAATGGATGCTGTCAATCAGCCGGCGGCCATTACTAAGGCGTTAGTAATATAGTTTAAAAAAAAACACAAAGACATAGAAAAAATATTTTATTGAAATAAAAAAAAAACCCACACAACCCTCATTAACCATTTTATTGATAATAAAAAAAGCCGTCATCGAAGTAGTCCTGGAATCCGATGTAGCCCAATGACCGAACCTGTAAGAAAACACACAAAAAAAAACGATTAGTAACACATGTGTTAGGCTTAGATACAGGGCCCATGTGTGATATGGTCTGTGGGATCCTGTATCTAAGCCTACCACAAGGTAGGCTTAGATACAGAGTCCAGCAGACAGTAATCTTATACAGTATAAGATTACTGTGTGCTGGGGCCCTGTATCTAAACCTACAGTGTGGTAGGCTTATATACAGGGCCCATCAGACAGGATCACACGTGGGCCATGTATCTAAGCCTACCATGTGATTGGCTTAGATACAGGGCCCAGCAGACAGCATCACACAATCTGTGATCCTGTCTCATGGGCCCTCTAAGCCTGCAACATCGTAGGCTTAAAGGGGTTGTGCAGTCCCTAATCATTGATAGCCTATCCTCAGGATAGGCCATCAATAGCTGATGTGTCTCCCGGGACCCGCCAATCAGCTGTTTTGAAGGGGCCGCAGCACTCGTATGAGAGCTGCTTCCCCTTCATTTCACTACTCGCTCACACTGTGAATCGCCGATACAGATTCACAGTGTGACCGGAATGAAGGGGAGCAGCTCTCGTACAAGTGCTGCTGCCCCTTCAAAACAGCTGATTGGCGGGTCCCGGGAGTCGGACCCTGCCAGTCAGCTTTAGCAGTCAGGGCTACTAATCTTACCTTCCTCTTCAGCCGTGGCGGAGGTTCTGTCCTCTCGATGTTGTGCGCGGCGCATAGCGTTGTGACGTCAGGACCCCGCTGCGATCCGGAACCAGGAAGGTAAGTACAGTCTGTTACTATAGTAACAGGGGCCAGCGGCCCAAGTTACTATAGTAATTATTGATGTGGTGCGGGGGGCCGTGGGCCCTCTGGCTTCGTGGCCTGGTCGCAATTGCGACCGCTGCGACGCCTATAGCTACGCCAGTGGCTGCCATTATGGTGCCGGGTCTTGTCACCTAGGACAGAAGAGCCCGGTATTTTTTTGCCCCTCTAAGCACTTTTCTGGACCCTTTGGCACATTTTCCACCTCCTCCAAAGAGGGGACACACAGGTTGTCGCCACTCGCTAGCAAAGAGAGGAGCCCAACTAGGGCCGGGCCCCTCTAGGGCCCCAGAGCAGCCATATGGTCAGATTCTATGGTATGTACGACCCTGAACGTGTGCAATGTGTTTTCCGTAACTCAATATTACAGCTTTATCCTTTTCAAATATTAAAAAAACAATTGCACAATTTAATTCTAACGAAAGAAATTAATTGGCAGAACATTAGACAATTATTTCTCATTTGATTGAGTAATTAAGTGAAAACCAACAAACAAACAAGCGTGCGCTGTGCCGGAGGAATGTGTCGTGTTTTACATATCTGTGGCCCCCTGATAACCGCAATAATCCCAGAAAAATGGACGGCCCGAGCGTCACAGCGAAGAACGGAGGGAGGTGAATGGGAACAGGCGTCACTTGTGGGAATTTCTGCAGACGCTGTTTTCTTTACTATGAACCTCATTTTCTGGTTAATTGTTAATCAAGTCTCAAATTATCATCTTATTTATCGGGAGTTCATCAGATTCAGGGCTCGTTCAGCCGTGTCGGAGGTCTGAACTGACAAAAACAGGATTGGATCCCAGCAGACGGAGGAAGGAAACATTTCCCCAATGTCACTAGAATTGTATTCACTGCACTGGAAGCAGCTAATAATATACATAGTGTGTGTGTGTGTGTGTGTGTGTGTGTGTGTGTGTGTGTGTGTGTGTGTGTGTGTGTGTGTGTGTGTGTGTATGTGTGTGTATATATATATATATATATATATATATGTATATATATACACACACACACACATTTCTAACCAGTAAGTCATAAGCGTTGCAGCCACAATGCCCCATATAGTAGCAGCCAGTTACAGTGCCGTCATAACAGTAGCAGCCGCAGTGATCCCATACTAATAAAAGTCACTGTGCCCTCGTAACAGTAGCAGCTATAGTGTTCCCATAACAGTGTCAGTCAAAGTCAGTGCCTTCATAACAGTAGCAGCCACAGTGATCCTATAATATTGCCAATCACCATGCTCTCAAAACAGTAGTAGCCCCAGTGATCACATAATAGTGCAAATCACGGGACCGTGGCCAGCAGCCAAGATGGGCGGTCGTGTTTAAGCCGCGCTCCAGGGGACCGCTGTATATCCTGATATTATCCTGAGCTGACAGCATACCTATGTGGTAATTATAGGTTAACACCGGATCACCTTACACCCGGCAACGTTCCTGACCCGTTTTGGGATTCCTTCTCTGCCCAGAAACTACGTACCTGGTGACTGCCGCGCAGGCCACGTGGCATTCGGCGGCCTGATCGCTTCCTCCTAAGCTGCATCACCGCTCTATCTAGTGCGGCGAGAGAGTAGAGGACGATCGGCTCCAGCTATTCCCCTGCTTCTGCAGATTGACCCATACATTTCTTACACAACTACGGCCCTGCTGTTTGGTGAACACGTGTTACGTCGATCAGACTTACTATTTGGATGGACACTTTCTATTATACCCCAACGAAACTAATATCTTGTATTGCTGGGGCTGCTACCCAATACACCTATCTGTGAGTTACTTGCTCTTAATTGAGCTCCGCCAGGACATGCAGGACTTGCGCGGCCGCATAGGAGACATAGAAGATAGAGTATCCCGTGCGGAAGACAAGATTAATCCTCTTACAGTTACTACTTCTTCTGCCTCTTGTAAGGTGGAAGCGTGTCAGTCCAAACTGGATGACCTGGAAAATAGATTACGCCGCAATAACCTGCGAATCGTTGGTCTCCCTGAGAAGGCTGAGGGCCAGACGCCGGAATAATTCCCAGAAAACTGTCTCAAAACCACATTAGGAGACACCTCCTTTACCTCCTGCTTCGTGGTGGAACGTGCTCACAGAGTGCCGGCTAAGCCTCCTCCTCCAGGTGCTAACCCGCAACCTTTTTTGGCTAAATTGCTGAACTATAGGGATCGCGACTCTGTCCCGCGCCTTGCAGGGCCGCTGGAATTTAACAACTCTACTATTTCCATCTTTCCCGACTTTTCAGCGGACTTCCAGAAACAACGAGCTACCTTTATTGAGATAAAAAGGAGATTCGGGGATCGTGGAATCTCCTACTCTATGGCGTATCCAGCTCGACTCTGTATAGTCGCTATGGCAAGGCGATCTTGCATAGTGCAAAAGGAGCAACTGAATGGCTCCAAATACATCCGTCGCAGGATTGACCTGGATCTACATGCAAATATTACCTTAATTCCACTTCTGACCTGCTGAACTTATGCCACACCGACTTTGTTGGTTACATCTTCTGGACATCTACTTGGCACTAGTGGTGAGAATATCTACGACATGGCATCCATATGCATTTATAAGCTGTACTGCTTGTCCTTTTACGTTGTTGTACCTGTCTCATCTTATTATGTTCCCATGTAACATACTAATTTACTCTGGATCCTCAAATGTAACTCCCCCCTATGTCGGGTGGCCCGGGTTCCTATTGGTATTCAATATGCTTATTATACTGCGTATGCTTAGTCACATGTCTGACAACACTTTAGTCGGACATTCCCCAATTTATAAGATATTTCACCTTGCAACTACATCTTTACAGGGTTACACAGTTAGGGTATGTTCACACGCTAGTTGGCTTTTACGGCTGAAATGACAGACTGTTTTCAGAAGAAAACAGCTGCGTCGTTTCAGCCGTAAATGCTCCTCCTCGTAATATACGAGGCGTCTGTGACACTCGTATATCTTGAGCTGCTCTTCATTGAGTTCAATGAAGAACGGCTCAAATTACGTTGCAAAGAAGTGTCCTGCATATAATGTATATAAGTGTCCTGCATATAATGTATATAAGTGTCCCGCATATAATGTATATAAGTGTCCCGCATATAATGTATATAAGTGTCCCGCATATAATGTATACAAGTGTCCCGCATATAATGTACATAAGTGTCCCGCATATAATGTATATAAGTGTCCTGCATATAATGTATATAAGTGTCCTGCATATAATGTATATAAGTGTCCTGCATATAATGTATATAAGTGTCCCGCATATAATGTATATAAGTGTCCCGCATATAATGTATATAAGTGTCCCGCATATAATGTATATAAGTGTCCAGCATATAATGTATATAAGTGTCCCGCATATAATGTATATAAGTGTCCCGCATATAATGTATATAAGTGTCCCGCATATAATGTATATAAGTGTCCTGCATATAATGTATATAAGTGTCCCGCATATAATGTATATAAGTGTCCTGCATATAATGTATATAAGTGTCCCGCATATAATGTATATAAGTGTCCCGCATATAATGTATATAAGTGTCCCGCATATAATGTATATAAATGTCCTGCATATAATGTATATAAGTGTCCTGCATATAATGTATATAAGTGTCCCGCATATAATGTATATAAGTGTCCTGCATATAATGTATATAAGTGTCCCGCATATAATGTATATAAGTGTCCTGCATATAATGTATATAAGTGTCCTGCATATAATGTATATAAGTGTCCCACATATAATATATATAAGTGTCCTGCATATAATGTATATAAGTGTCCTGCATATAATGTATATAAGTGTCCTGCATATAATGTATATAAGTGTCCCGCATATAATGTATAGAAGTGTCCCGTATATAATGTATATAAGTGTCCCGCATATAATGTATATAAGTGTCCTGCATATAATGTATAGAAGTGTCCCGCATATAATGTATATAAGTGTCCTGCATATAATGTATATAAGTGCCCCGCATATAATGTATATATAAGTGTCCTGCACTTCTTTGCCGAGGCAGTCAATTTACGCGTCGTCGTTTGACAGCTGTCAAACGACGATGCGTAAATGACAGGTCGTCTGCACAGTACGTCGGTAAACCCATTCAAATGAATGGGCAGATGTTTGCCGACGTATTGTAGCCCTATTTTCAGACGTAAAACGAGGCATAATACGCCTCGTTTACGTCGGAAAATAGGTCATGTGAACCCAGCCTTACTGTTCCATGTTACTGTTTTACTATGGTTCTTTCTTGTTCTAATCTTAGCCTATGTCAAAGCTGATACGACTACTTGTTATAATTACCGTCATGTTTTCTGTATGCTCATTATTTTCCTAACCTCTGCTCATATTCAGGATTATACCTATACTTACCGTACTTACATATATATATATATATATATATATATATATATAGTCCCCACATTGTTGGCCTACAAGAAACCCATCTTACTGCTGACAGAGTGGATTACCTGCGTAAACCTTGGGTGCAATGGTCTTGCCACTCCTACCACACTTCATATTCCAGAGGAGTATCTCTTCCTGTACGCCGGTCCGTGCGTTGGAACCCTATTCAAACCCGCAGAGACCCGGATGGGAGGTTTGTCTTTGTTTACACTGAAGTTGACACTAGACCATACGTAATTTTATGTCTTTATAACCCCCCACAAGCCAATCTATATGTTATTCAAGCGGCTATTACATTCGCTCACCAATTCCCTACCTCTTTTATCTTATGTATGGGTGACTTTAACCAAGTCATGCACACGTCCATAGATAGATTTGACACTCCTCCGTCTCTTTCCTCTACGCACCCTACTTCTTTATCTCAGCTGATCAATAGTGTAGGCTGGATCGACCTGTGGAGGACTCACCACCCTAACGAGATGGAATACACTTGTCACTCAACAGGAGGGAAAACGTTGTCTAGAATTGACTATTGTTTTGGCTCCCCTAATGACTCTATGTATGTCGCATCGCTAGCACATGATCGTAGAGGTATGTCTGATCACAGTCCAGTGATACTACGCTTAACTTTCCGGGGGGGCGTATATTGACCAATTGGAGAATACACCCCTTCTGGATGAAGCTTATTGGGCCGTCTGACCGTATACCAGACCAAATTGACCAATTTTAAGACTTTAATGATTCCTCTATCTCACATACTTTACGTTGGGATTAGTTTAAGGCAAATCTCCGCGGTTGTTTGAAATCGACTATCTCTTTTATTAAAAGAATTAGGGACTCTGATGGGACCATTTTAACGGAGGCTGAAAAAATTACATCCAGGTTTAGGAATTACTACACGGACTTATATAGCTCTTCTAATACTTATGCTGTGACAGAGGTTTTAAAATATTTACAAGATCTCACATTCCCCACTCTTTCCACTGAGCAAGTGTCCAGCTTAGATGCCCCATTTAAACTGACAGAGTGTCACGAAGGGTCTGTGGACCAACTGGGCCGTACCACCTTGGCGGTAAGGCAACTGGCCAACAAGATGCAGGACAATGTCTATAGTTCGTATAGGTACCTGTGGCAGCTCGGACAGTAGCAAGGCAGGCTCGGCTAGGACTAGGCAGCAGGTAGACGTCAGGCGAGGTGAAGCAGGTCAGATGTGGAAGAGCACAACAGGACTTTGGCACAACACAGTGCTAGACAGGGTGGTATGGAAATGCAAGGAACAGGAACTGGAACACGTACAGGAACTGGAACACACTGGGAGGCCATCACATAGACAAACTATAGGGAACAACAACAATGCTCAGGAATAGAAGCAGGGGGCTGGACCCCTCTTATAGTCCAACGTACTCACAGGTCAATGGTCATCAGAATGTCCGGTGCGCGCTGCCCCTTTAAGGGCGGGCACGAGCGTGTGCGCGCGCACCCTACGGGATCCGGCTGAAGTGAGTGGACGCGAGAGCTGGCGTCTTCTGAGGAGGAGGCTGGGGCCAGCGCTTGCCGACTCGTGGCTGCGGCTGTCGGGGAGGTTGGAGCTGACGGCCCGCAGCCACGGACATTACAGTATCCCCCCTCTTACGCCCCCTCTTCTTGGGACCAGAGCGAGAGAGAAACTTCTTCAGAAGAGTAGGAGCATTGAGATTCTCCTCTGGCTCCCTGGACCCTAACCCCCTCCAATCCACCAAATAAAAAGTTTCTCCTCTCACTCTCTTGGTGTCCAAGATCTCCTTGACCTCAAAGATGTCCGAAGGGCCGCTGGAGGCAATCGCAGGGCTGGGAGTCTTGGAATAGCGGTTCAGGATCACTGTTTTCAGGGGGGAGACATGGAAGGAGTTGGGAATCCTGAGGGTAGGAGGCAGCCGAAGCTTATAAGCGACAGGGTTGATCTGTTGCAGGACCTCGAATGGTCCGAGGAACCTGGGGGCAAATTTACATGACGGCACCGTCAGTCGGATATTCTTGGACGACAGCCAGACGTTAGTGCCAGGATGAAACCGAGGAGGCTCTCTTCTCCTTGTGTCAGCCTTTCGTTTCATGCGGTCCACTGCCATTAGGATGGAGGATCGAGTCTGCTGCCAGATCTGCAAAAAGTCTCTGAACATGGAGTCAGCTGCAGGAAGGATCAGGCACCGGGAGAGGAATTTGTGGGTTCTGGCCGTAGACAATGCAGAACGGTGTATTCCTAGTAGAATCGCTGGTGTGATTATTATAGGAGAACTCTGCCCACGGAAGCAGCTGCACCTAGTCATCATGCTGCTTGGAGATGAAGTGGCGTAGGTAGTTCTCCAAAATCTGGTTGATCCTCTCGACCTGACCATTAGACTGAGGATGGTAGGCTGAGGAAAAGTCCAACTTCACGCCAAGAAGTCCGCAGAGGGCTCTCCAGAACTTCGAGGTAAACTGAACCCCCCGATCAGACACAATATGCTGCGGCAAGCCATGCAGGCGGAAGATGTGTTGGATAAACAACTTGGCCAACTGAGGAGCAGAAGGAAGTAGGCCATCTTCGAAAATCGGTCCACCACCACCACCCAGACAGCACTGCATCCAGCAGAGAGAGGCAGGTCCGTGATAAAGTCCATAGCTATATGCTGCCAGGGAGCATTGGGCACAGGCAGTGGCTGGAGCAGACTAGCAGGTCTGGAGTGGTTGGCCTTGTTGGCTGCACATACAGCACAGGAAGAAACGAAGTCCACAATATCCTTGGGCAATGTGGGCCACTAGAAATGACGAGCAATCAAATCTCGGGTTTTACGTAACCCTGCGTGACCTGCCAATCTAGAGGAGTGTCCCCAGCGGAGGATTCTTCCACGATCAGCCAGGCGCACAAAAGTCCTCCCTGGAGGAATGTCCCCAACTTGCACAGGATTGACCCAGACAATGCAAGATGGATCAATAATAACCTTGCAAAGAACAGTGACCACCTGGCCTGACGAGGGTTCAGCCGTTGGGCCGTCTGGAGGTAGGTCAGATTCTTGTGGTCCGTAAAAATCAAGTTCGGATGAGCTGTGCCCTCTAGTAGATGTCTCCATTCCTCCAGGGCCAATTTGATGGCCAGTAACTCCCGATCTCCAATCGAGTAGTTGCGTTCTGCGGAAGAGAAGAGCTTGGAAAGGTATCCACATACCCTTGACTTGCCCTTGGGACCTCTCTGGAACAGCAGTGCACCAGCACCGACAGAGGACGCGTCCACCTCCAACGAGAACTGCAGGGAGACATCCGGATGATGGAGGATAGAGGCTGACGTGAAGGCACTTGACATGAAGCGGGTTAGTGGACCCACTAGGCCGTACCGCCGCAGCGGGGAGGCAGCTGGCCAAACAACAGGACACCCCAGAAATACAATGTCCCGCACAAGGGTACCTGAATAGTCCAGATGGTGGCCGCAGCTCTGGCACAGATGAGATGGGTGCAGCAGATGGCGCCAAACGTGGGGGATGACACAGGAGCCACAAGTTGCGCCAGACGTGGCAGATTGCTCTGGACGTGGCAGTTGACACAGGACGTGGTGGATTCCTCCGGACGTGGCAGATGACACAGGACGTGGCACGACTCGATACTAAGGCACAGCACGGGAAACAGGAACGGGAAACAAGGCACGGGTAACAATTGGAACGGGAAACACTAAGGGACAATTTGCAAGACAGACTGGGAAAACGAACAACGCTCAGGCAAGGATTAGAAGGCCAGGGGCCTTCTTATAGACCAGGAAATCGTGGCAGTTGATGATGATGATGATTTCCTATTTGCGCGCGCACCCTACGGGACACAGCCGAACGGAGCGGAAGTGAGCGCTGGAGTCTCCTAGGAGGAAGACGGGGACCAGCTCACGGATCCATGGCTGCGGGCGTCGGGAGGTGAGTGAACCCAACAGCCCACGGCCATGGACGCAACAGCACTCTTCAGGCTATTGAATGCAGACTCTGCCTCGGGAGTCCACACCTTGGCGTTCATACCATTCTTAGTAAGGTTAGAGATGGAAGAAGTCAGAGAGGAGAAGTTCGGAATAAACTGCCTATAAAAATTAGCGTATCCCAAAAAGCGCTGTATGGCCCTCAAGCCTTGAGGACGTGGCCACTCCAGGACAGACTTTACCTTTTCAGGATCCATCTCGAGACCTCGATTCGAGACGATGTAGCCCAGGAAGGGTAGAGCATTCTTGTCAAATACGCACTTCTCCAACTTGGCGTACAGACGATTCTCCCTTATCCGTAGCAGAACCTGACGGACATGTCTCTGGTGCGTCATAGGATCTGGGGAGAAAATTAAGATGTCAACAAGGTAGACTACAACACAAACATAGAGGAGGTCACGGAAAATGTCATTCACAAACTCCTGTAAGACCGCGGGGGCATTACACAGGCCGAAGGGCATTACTAGATACTCATAGTGTTCATCACCGGTGTTAATTGCAGTCTTCCATTCATCACCCTGGCGAATCCGGACGTGGTTTTAAGCCCCACGCAGGTCTAGTTTAGAAAAAAAATTGCACCACGTATACGATCAAATAATTCAGGGATCAGTGGCAACGGATATTTATTCTTGACCGTGATCTGGTTGAGACCACGGTAGTCGATGCAAGGACGGAGAGAGCCATCTTTCTTTTTGACAAAGAAGAACCCAGCTCCTGCCGGGGAGGAAGACTTTCGTATGAATCCCCTTTCCAAGTTCTCTTTCACACAGGCGGACATGTACAGAGTCTCTGGCAAGGAGAGAGGATATACCCTACCACGGGGAAGGGATGCACCTGGAACCAGATCAATAGGGCAGTCATACACCCAATGTGGGGGCAATGTCTCCGCCTCCCTCTTGCTGAAGACGTCTGAAAAAGCAGCATAATGACTCGGCAATCCTGCCAAAGACTGAGGCAGCGAAGGCTGAGCCGAACGAATCCGCACCAGGCAACGACCTTGACACTCAGGGCCCCACTGGAGAACCTCTCCAGAATTCCAGTCTAGGACTGGGGCATGCAGTCGGAGCCAAGGCAGGCCCAGCAACACAGGGTTAACAGCTTTGGACAGAACAAAGAAAGACAGAAGTTCAGAGTGAAGGGCTCCCACTTGGAGCCTCAGCGGCAGAGGTAGTCCATTCACTGAGGAAACTGTCAACGGCCTCTCCAGAGGGGTGGTGGGCAATTGCAGAAGGTCCACCAGATCTCTGCGGATAAAATTAGCAGCGGATCCAGAGTCCAGATACGCAGAGACCTGATGTGTTCTCTCACCGGACACTATGGTCACAGGTATGGACAATTTAGACGGAAGTCCATCTTTACCCAAGGTTGTCACTCCTAGCAAGAGTCCAGATGTGCGTCTGCGTAGTCTCTCCTGGGTAGATAACTTATACTGATCCATTATTACCGACTCCTTAGGAGGATCGATATCTGAGGGCAGCAGGGGTTGCTGCAAAGTAGGGACCAAAGTAGGAAGGGCTCCCTCCCGTCGAACCTCTTGGAGGCGTTCACGGATCCGTATATCAGTCCGGGCAGACAGAAGGATGAGGTCATCCAGGGTAGACGGCAGATCCCAAGCGGCAAGTTCGTCCTTAATTCTGGAAGATAGTCCATGCCAGAATGCAGCCACCAGAGCCTCATTGTTCCATAACAGCTCTCCCGCCAAGGTGCGTAAGTGGATGGCGTACTCACTCACGGAGGTGTCTCCTTGGCGTAGGTTAATCAAAGATGACGCTGCAGATGAGACCCGTCCAGGCTCCTCAAACACCATGTGAAAAGTCCGGAGGAAGGCAGGGAAGTCACGGGTCTCTGGTCCCTGTCTCTCCCAGATAGGGTTCGCCTATGCAAGAGACTTGACAGTGAGGAGAGAGATGATAAAACCTGGCGCCATCAGACGAAAATTTCCTAGCATACAGACAGAAATGGATCTGGCATTGATTAAGAAAACCACGAAAGTACTTGCTTCTCCATCATAGCGGTCAGGAAGGGGCAAAGAAACACGTGGGTCAATACTGCCAAGAGGTGTAGTCTGAGGATCAACATTGCCAGGAGGTGTAGTAGGAGGAACGGCAGCTTGTGCCTCCTGCCGATGTGCAATAATGTTCAACGCCTGGAGGAGTTGGTACTGTCGAGACCGGAGGTCCAGCATATCCACTCACATCTCCTGTGACGTCGTCATAGTCTTGAATCAACCAGCGGGGTCCATGGCCTGAGCGTACTGTCACGAAGGGTCTGTGGACCCACAGGGCCGTACCACCGTGGCGGTAAGGCAGCTGGCCAACAGGGTGCAGGACAATGTCTATAGTTCGTATAGGTACCTGTGGCAGCTCAGACACCAGCAGGGCAGGCTCGGCTTGGACTAGGCAGCAGGTAGACGTCAGGCGAGGTGAAGCAGGTCAGACGTGGAACAGTACGACACGACTTTGGCACAACACAGTGCTAGACAAGGTGGTATGAAAATGCAAGGAACAGGAACAGGAACACGTACAGGAACTGGAACACACTAGGAGGCCATCACATAAACAAACTATAGGGAACAACAGCAACGCTCAGGCATAGAAGCAGGGGGCTGGACCCCTCTTATAGTCCAGGGTACTCACGGGTCACCAGAATGTCCGGTGCGCGTTGCCCCTGTAAGAGCGGGCACGAGCGCGCACCCTACGGGATCCGGCTGAGGTGAGTGGACGCGAGCACTGGCGTCTCCTGAGGAGGAGGTTGGGGCCAGTGTTTGCCGACTCGTGGCTACGTCTGTCAGGGGGAGGTTGGAGCTGACGGCCCGCAACCACGGACATTACACAGAGGTTAAGGTCGCAATACGAGATTTGACCTTGACTAAGTCTCCTGGCCCCGATGGGCTACCAATAAAGGTCTATAGAAGGTATGTAGACACAATGGCCCAATCCTACTGGATACCCTTAATCAGGCCTCAAACTTACACTCTCTTCCCTCTACATTCTATGATGCTACGATCATAGTGCTGCTAAAACCTGACAAAGACCCCTTGAGTGTGGCTCGTATTTGATTCTGTGGAAAGGTCCTTTCTGTGGGCCTGCTTGACACGTTTTAGCTTTGGTCCCCATATTCAGATGGGGATTAGTCTAATATATGCATCCCCTATAGCTAATGTGGTAGTTAATAACGTTCCCTCCCTCCCTTTCCTTTGGCCCGTGGTACAACTCAGGGATGTCGCCTATCACTGGATTTATTTGCTGTAGCAATCGAAGCAGTAGCAGTTAGACTCCGCTCCTCACCAGAAGTTACTGGCATTACATGGAAGGATAGAACGACTGTGGTGGGTTTATATTTTGATAGTAACGTCTATGGCCGCGGTCCGTCGTTCTGAGTTACCCCTTGACGGCCGCGGCGATGGACGTGTGAGTTCCCAGCGGCGTCTTCCTCCTGTGAGGCGCCGGCACTCACTTCCTGGAGTTTAGACTGTCTCCGGAGGGTGCGCGCGCCCGGTCT
The DNA here is from genome assembly GCF_050947455.1 of Rhinoderma darwinii. NCBI lineage: Eukaryota > Metazoa > Chordata > Amphibia > Anura > Rhinodermatidae > Rhinoderma > Rhinoderma darwinii. Next base: position 13,454,911 of record NC_134688.1, on the reverse strand, counting down.
TAAAGGGCCAGTGTGCGCATAATTGCAGGAAGCCTGCATCAAGCCCAGAATGCTACTGGACTATAAAAAGGGCTCTGCCCTCTTGTTCCTTGCCTGAGCGTTGTTTGTTACCCAAAGTTTTTTCTTGCAAATGGTCTCCTAGTGTCTTCCAGTTCCCAAGTGTATCCTGTATCCTGTATCCCGTGCTGTCCTGGTCAAGTGCCGTGCCGAAGCTGTTGTCGTATTCTGCTACTCCACGCCAGACGTCTACCTGCTGCCTGGTCCCAGCCGAGCCTGCCTTGCTACTGTCCAAGTTACCACAGGTACCCTTTCTGGACTATAGACTCTGTACTATTCCTGTACTATACCTGTTTGGCCGGCTGCCATCCCGCTACGCGGTACGGCCCAGTGGGTCCACACCCCGCACCGTGACACCGATGACATGCTCCTTTTTTTAAGAAACCCCTCTGACTCCTCCTTTCACTAAGCTATCCAATTACTTTCTCAAAATACTCAGGACTAAAGGTAAATTGGCAGAAATCGGCTATACTGTACACGGCCAGAAATCCCACTCCTGATCCGTTGCTCTCGCAATATGGTCTTGAAACAGTCTCCCAGTTTAAATATCTTGGGATTAATATGGTTCTTGATCACACTCGTGCCTGTGAAACTTCTATTACTCCGCTATTAGGACAGATAGAAGACAAATTTAGATCATGGTCCATATTACCACTATCCGTAGCAGGCCACATAAATTTTGTTAAAATGGTAGCGCAACCTAAATGTACATATGTGTTGCAACATATGCCTGCCATGGTACCTATGTCCTTCTTCCGATCCCTCAATTCCTTAGTTATTAAATTCATATGGGGCTCGTCCAGATCAAAACTCAAATTAACTACCTTACAACTTCCTAAAACTGATGGAGGTATGGCTTTGTCATACTTTCATTTATATTACCTGGCTGGTCAACTGCGTAATATAAGTGACTGGGTGTGCGATGCTCCTCTTTCTGATACGGATTCCTATCTGGCATCTTTGGTAGCGGGTCATAGCTTGCTTCGTTTTTTAGAACATCCAGGCTTCACTACGCGACTTACCTTACTTCCTCTACACACTATGGCATTAACAATTTGGCATACATGTAAAAAACAATACTTACTTACAAGGACACTATTCCTGAGTTACCTTTGTGGCATAACCCTACCTTACCCTCTATTCACACACTGGCGGACTCTCATGTATGGCAAAACCTGGGAATTATTCACCTTGGTGACATCTATTACAACGGTTCATTCCTTAGGCTGGATTCACACGAGCATGTTCGGTCCGTAATGGAAGGACGTATTTCGGCCGGAAGTCCCGGACCGAACACAGTGCAGGGAGCCGGGCTCCTAGCATCATAGTTCTGTACGACGCTAGGAGTCCCTGCCTCTCCGTGGAACTACTGTCCCGTACTGAAAACATGATTACAGTACAGGACAGTTGTCCGGCAGCGAGGCAGGGACTCCTAGCATCGTACATAACTATGATGCTAGGAACCCGGCTCCCTGCAGTGTGTTCGGTCCGAGACTTGCGGCCGAAATACGTTCCGTCCATTACGGACTGAACATGCTCGTGTGAATCCAGCCTTACATTGGCACAGCTGCAGTATACTTACCATGTTCCAGGGTTACAATGGTACAGATACTTGCAGCTCCGCCATGCCCTACAGGTACAATTTCCAGCTAACACAACAATTATCTCTAAATACCCCGTTATTGGCATATTGAAGTCTCAGGGCCCCAGAGGTCTCATCTCGGCCTTATATACTCATTTGCTCTCATCCAGGATAACTTCCACTCCACTCCCAGTACTTGATAAGTGGAAAATACAAATACCAGATCTTTCCCCCGATGACGTGAATGACTTGTTATGTTCACATTTATCGGTAATTAATAATAGACTTATTCAGTTATATATTATCCACCAGACTTATCTCACTCCTATACGCCTGCACCGAATGGGTAGAACTCCCAAATCTGATTGTCATAGATGTTATCAATCTGAGGCAGATTTTTGGCACCTCATTTGGGAATGCCCATTTGTCTCGGTTTTTTGGAAACAAGTCTACGATGTTATTGCACCTATACTACCATCCCCTTTACCGTTCATACCGAAAATTGCCTTGTTAGGTCTTCTGGAGGAGGAAGTCTGGTCACATCACACACATGAATGAATGTAGAGCTGACTGCTCAGGAGACCTCTGCACAGTCACAATTCCAGTTAATCACAGTACCCCCATAAGAGTGTCAGGTAATACAAGTGCCCCATCACAATTCCAGCCGGGTACAGTACTGCCATAACAGTGCTAGCTGCTAGCTACAGGTCCCCCATAATATCACACACTAATCTCCTTCAACCTCCTCAGTGGCTCCTCTTCTCCTCCACATATAGGAAGGTGCATGTTATCAGCCAATCAGCAGCCACTTCCATGTTATATCCTCATCCAGAGAGCAGGTCTGAAGCAAATGCATAAAATATATACATCTATTATTATATAGTTGCACTGCAGAGAGGGAGCCCTGTGACGTCTATATGCCCTAAAAATAAGAATATGGACAGGGTTGTCCTAATGGACATTTACAGGTAAAAACTATAGGGTCAACCTCCCAACAGTTATAAATAGTATTAATATTATTATATATTGTATTATACCTAGAAATATAGATCAGACAGCCATAACATTAGAACCCCCTGCCTAATGTGTAGTTCCCATCACAGCTGTGACCCCTCGGGGCATGGACTCCACAAGACGTCTGCAGGTCCCTGTGGTCTCTGGTACAAGACGTCTGCAGGTCCCTGTGGTCTCTGGTACAAGACGTCTGCAGGTTCCTGTGGTCTCTGGCACAAGACGTCTGCAGGTCCCTGTGGTCTCTGGCACAAGACCTCTGCAGGTCCCTGTGGTCTCTGTTACAAGACGTCTGCAGGTCCCTGTGGTCTATGGTACAAGCAGTGGCGGATTATCATATGGGCGTTTCGGGCGGCCGCCCGGGGCCCGAGGCTCCCAGGGGGCCCATGGCAGCCCGAACCGCACATCATCTGCTAAATCTATTCAGCGCGCTAGCGCTGCTAAGTGCCGAAGATGAGGAGGAGCAGGGAATTGGCCGGGAAAGGGGTAGGACACGCCTCCCTGACAAGTGCGGGCCGTCGCCATTGAGTAACAGAACAGCGACGGACGGCTGTTCTGTTACTCCAAAGCAGCAGGAGGGAGAAGAGCCGGGCGGGCGGTCACCGGCGCTGAGGTCAGTATAGGCTTATCCTCCTGCCCAACTGGTTCCTGACCGCTGGCTGTATTTTTACGGCCAGCGGTCAGGGACGGGTCCTTAAAACCCGAGCCATAGACTTTCTACGGCTCGGGTTTTAACTTGCTGCCCGCGCGATCGGGCAGCTGAATGTCGGGTCTCCGGCTGTCAGTGACTGCCGGGGACCCTGAGGAGAAGATAGGAGCAGCTTTCGCTGCTTCTGTCTTCTCTGATCTCTTTTACACAGCGCTCAATGAACGCTGTGTAAAGGAATAGAGACAGCAGCAGCGGCGCTGTCTCTATTCCTCCCGGTGATCATGTGACTGGTCACATGATCGCCGGGTGCCGTTAGTGGCAGACTGTTGCTGGGTCTTACTAGACCCAGCACAGCCCTATTAGTGACAATCGTCACTATGAGAGGGCTGATTTCCCCTGTAACTGGGGCTGCTGTGCAGCTCCAGTTACAGTGGAAAAGATGGTGTAAAACAAAGAAAAAAAATATATAAAGTTCCCCAAAGGTCTTTTTTGACCTTTGGGAGACAGACCATAGTAATAAAAAATAATAAAGTAAAGTGCAAAAAAAAATGTAATAATAAATACACATAAAATACCCACCCCAATAAAAACGTCGCCCTCCCCCCCCCCCCCCCCGCCAATCATTGTTGTAACGCTAGCGCTGACCCAATTACCCTAATATAGACATGTAATATATTAAAATTTACGGTAGACAATGACGATTACAAATAAAAGGTCTATTTTAGGGTAAAACTATGTTATTACCAAAAAAAAAAATAGCTGAAACGTAAAAAAGCTTATTTTTTTACTATTATTTTCAAACTATGAATAAAAATTCTAAAATAGCAAAAAAGGTGTGTATAAAAACGCTAAAAAAACGAAACCTGCATTATCTACGGAAAAAACGTAGCAAAAATCACGTCGGTTTTATTTTTTTTTAATAAAAATGTGTGTTTGGGGCAACTTTGTAATTACGTTTTATTAAAAAATATTTTAACTTTTTGAGATACAGCTGCTTTGTATCCTGTATCCGTCAGGTCAGCAGGACTGACGGGATCAGTGAAACGGGCCCTGCGCTAAATTATAATCTTAAATGTGATAGATTTGAGGTGGATCCTGCGTGTCACTGATCCTGTCAGTCCTGCTGACCTGACGGATACAGGATACAAAGCAGCCGTATCTCAAAAAGTAAAAATATTTTTTCATAAATCACACTGATACACACACATACACTATATATATATATATATATATATATATATATATATATATATATATATATATATAATTATAATATAAAGTTTTTAAATGTGTACATAACCTTGTGGCACTATATACAAGGGGGAGCGCTGTGAGGCACTATATACAAGGGGGAGCGCTGTGAGGCACTATATACAAGAGTGAGCGCTGTGAGGTACTATATACAAGGAGGAGCGCTGTGAGGCACTATATACAAGTGGGAGCGCTGGGAGGCACTATATACAAGGGGGAGCGCTGTGAGGCACTATATACAAGGGGGAGCGCTGTGAGGCACTATATACAAGGGGGAGCGCTGTGTGGCACTATATACAAGGGGGAGAGCTGTGTGGCACTATATACAAGGGGGGCTGTGTAGTGCTATCCACAGTGGTTTTGTGTGTGGCGCTCTTTATAGGGGGGGCTTTTTGGTGCTATTTACAAGAGGGGGAGGGCTGTGTGGCGCTCTCTACAGGGGGGCTGTACGGCACTATCTATAGGGGGCTGTGTGTAACGCTCTCTACGAGGGGGATGTGTGATATATAGAGGGGGCTGTGTATGGCGATATCTATGGGGGTGTGTAATATCTACAGGGGCTGTGTGTGGCACTATGTACAGGGGGCTGTGTGTATGTGGTGTTTTACAGTGTGTGGTATTATTATATTCAGGCACGCAGTGTTTGGTGCTATTATATTTAGGGGCACAGTATGTGGCACCATGATAACTTTATTTTCGTTTATAGGTGTGGAAATGTTGGAAAAGTGAGGAGACGTCTGAGTGGCAAATTCTGCAGAAATGAGTCATGGCCGGGAGAAGTCGTCATGAGCGCTGGACCGGATGGAGAAGAAAAGAGGAAAAAAACTACTAGAATCTGAGACGTCGTCACCTGTGAGTCACTAGATTTAAAGAGAATCTGTCATCTTTCCTGACATGTTTATTATAGGAATCCTTGTATTTAACAAAAAGTCTTTCTGCAGTCCAGGACTGATAGACAATTCCCCTTGTCAGGAGGTTGTGTCCCTGCACAGTGTGATACTCTCAGTATGTAGGGACACCGCGCTGTGACAAGGGAAATCGTAACACTGTTAATGCTTGCCCAAAAAGGTAGTGTTAAAAATAGTTACGGCGCGGCAGGGCAGCGGTGAGGAAGGGGGGCCCAAGTTTGGGTAACAGCCCAGGGCCCATGGTCTACTTAATCCGCCACTGGGTACAAGACGTCTGCAGGTCCCTGTGGTCTCTAGCACAAGACGTCTGCAGGTCCCTGTGGTCTCTGGTACAAGACCTCTGCAGGTCTCTGTGGTCTCTGGTACAAGACATCTGCAGGTCCCTGTGGTCTCTGGCACAAGACGTCTGCAGGTCCCTGTGGTCTCTGTTACAAGACGTCTGCAGGTCCCTGTGGTCTATGGTACAAGACGTCTGCAGGTCCCTGTGGTCTCTGGTACAAGACATCTGCAGGTCCCTGTGGTCTCTGTTACAAGACGTCTGAAGGTACCTGTGGTCTCTGGTACAAGACGTCTGCTGGTCCCTGTGGTCTCTGGTACAAGTCGTCTGCAGGTCCCTGTGGTCTCCGGTAAAAGACGTCTGCAGGTCCCTGTGGTCTCTGGTACAAGACGTCTGTAGGTCCCTGTGGTCTCTGGCACAAGACGTCTGCAGGTCCCTGTGGTCTCTGGTACAAGACCTCTGCAGGTCCCTGTGGTCTCTGGTACAAGACATCTGCAGGTCCCTGTGGTCTCTGTTACAAGACGTCTGAAGGTACCTGTGGTCTCTGGTACAAGACGTCTGCTGGTCCCTGTGGTCTCTGGTACAAGTCGTCTGCAGGTCCCTGTGGTCTCCGGTAAAAGACGTCTGCAGGTCCCTGTGGTCTCTGGTACAAGACGTCTGTAGGTCCCTGTGGTCTCTGGCACAAGACGTCTGCAGGTCCCTGTGGTCTCTGGTACAAGACCTCTGCAGGTCCCTGTGGTCTCTGGTACAAGACGTCTGCAGGTCCCTGTGGTCTCTGGTACAAGACGTCTGCAGGTCCCTGTGGTCTCTGGTGCAAGACGTCTGCAGGTGCCTGTTGTCTCCGGTACAAGACGTCTGCAGGTCCCTGTGGTCTCTGGTACAAGACGTCTGAAGGTTCCTGTAGTCTCTGGTACAAGACGTCTGCAGGTCCCTGTGGTCTCTGGTGCAAGACGTCTGCAGGTGCCTGTTGTCTCCGGTACAAGACGTCTGCAGGTCCCTGTGGTCTCTGGTACAAGACGTCTGCAGGTCCCTGTGGTCTCTGGTACAAGACGTCTGCAGGTTCCTGTGGTCTCTGGCACAAGACGTCTGCAGGTCCCTGTGGTCTCTGGCACAAGACCTCTGCAGGTCCCTGTGGTCTCTGTTACAAGACGTCTGCAGGTCCCTGTGGTCTATGGTACAAGACGTCTGCAGGTCCCTGTGGTCTCTAGCACAAGACGTCTGCAGGTCCCTGTGGTCTCTGGTACAAGACCTCTGCAGGTCTCTGTGGTCTCTGGTACAAGACATCTGCAGGTCCCTGTGGTCTCTGGCACAAGACGTCTGCAGGTCCCTGTGGTCTCTGTTACAAGACGTCTGCAGGTCCCTGTGGTCTATGGTACAAGACGTCTGCAGGTCCCTGTGGTCTCTGGCACAAGACGTCTGCAGGTCCCTGTGGTCTCTGGTACAAGACCTCTGCAGGTCCCTGTGGTCTCTGGTACAAGACATCTGCAGGTCCCTGTGGTCTCTGTTACAAGACGTCTGAAGGTATCTGTGGTCTCTGGTACAAGACGTCTGCTGGTCCCTGTGGTCTCTGGTACAAGTCGTCTGCAGGTCCCTGTGGTCTCCGGTAAAAGACGTCTGCAGGTCCCTGTGGTCTCTGGTACAAGACGTCTGTAGGTCCCTGTGGTCTCTGGCACAAGACGTCTGCAGGTCCCTGTGGTCTCTGGTACAGACCTCTGCAGGTCCCTGTGGTCTCTGGTACAAGACGTCTGCAGGTCCCTGTGGTCTCTGGTACAAGACGTCTGCAGGTCCCTGTGGTCTCTGGTGCAAGACGTCTGCAGGTGCCTGTTGTCTCCGGTACAAGACGTCTGCAGGTCCCTGTGGTCTCTGGTACAAGACGTCTGAAGGTTCCTGTAGTCTCTGGTACAAGACGTCTGCAGGTCCCTGTGGTCTCTGGTGCAAGACGTCTGCAGGTGCCTGTTGTCTCCGGTACAAGACGTCTGCAGGTCCCTGTGGGCTCTGGTACAAGACGTCTGAAGGTTCCTGAGGTCTCTGGTACAAGACCTCTGCAGGTCCCTGTGGTCTCTGGTACAAGACCTCTGCAGGTCCCTGTGGTCTCTGGCACAAGACGTCTGCAGGTCCCTGTGGTCTCTGGTACAAGACGTCTGCAGGTCCCTGTGGTCTCTGGCACAAGACGTCTGCAGGTCCCTGTGGTCTCTGGTACAAGACCTCTGCAGGTCCCTGTGGTCTCTGGTACAAGACATCTGCAGATCCCTGTGGTCTCCGGTACAAGACGTCTGCAGGTCCCTGTGGTCTCTGGTACAAGACGTCTGCAGGTCCCTGTGGTCTCTGGTACAAGACGTCTGCAGGTCCCTGTGGTCTCTGGTACAAGACGTCTGCAGGTCCCTGTGGTCTCCAGTACAAGACGTTGGCAGCAGGTCCTATAAGTCCTGTAAGGTGTGAGGTGCGGCCTCGAGGGATCGGATTTGTTTTTCCGGCAGATCCCACAGATGATCGATCGGATTGAGATCTGGAGAATTTGGAGACAAGTCGTCACCTTGAAGTCTTTGTCGTGTTCCTCATTATTCCTGTACAATGTCTGCAGTGTGGCGGGGGCATTATCCTGCTGACAGGGGGCGCTGCCATTAGTGAATACCGCTGCCATGAAAGGGGCACTTGTCTGCAGTGTGGCGGGGGCATTATCCTGATGACAGGGGGCGCTGCCATTAGTGAATACCGCTGCCATGAAGGGGGCACTTGTCTGCAGTGTGGCGGGGGCATTATCCTGCTGACAGGGGGCACTGCCATTAGTGAATACCGCTGCCAAGAAGGGGGCACTTGTCTGCTGCAATGTTTAGGTCGGTGGTACGTGTCACCTCCACGTGAGTGTCAGGATGCAAGGTTTCCCAGCAGAACATTGTCCAGACCATCACACTGCCCCCGCCGGCTTGTCTTCTTCCCATAATGCATCCTGGTGCCATCTCTTCCCCAGGTAAGCGACACACGCGCACCCCGGCCGTCCACATGATGTAAAAAAAGAAACCGTAATTCATCAATGAGCCTTGGACGCCCATGACCCTATCGCCGGTTTTGGGTATAGGGCCTACTCGTTTTTTTTTATTTTTTTAATAGACACACCTCGCGATGTGATATAAAAATGTGTCGGTCCTGGGATCCTATTTCCGGCATGACGTGTCTGTCCCCCCAAATTTATAAGTGGGAACAAATAAATAAATGTATATATGTGATAAAAATAAACCAATGCAGCAATGCAAAATAATAATAATAATAATGTCACCGTTCCATTCACATCAAATCTATTCAGCAAAGTATTGGCCCCCTAAATGAGCAACCGGTGACACATGCGGCTGTAATTGATATAGCGATATACATGTTTATAGCAGGTAACGATAGAGCGAGTGTCAGCTTATCAAACCAGTTTATTAGGGACTGCTGACAGTCAATGCGCAGATATCAAAGTGATTGTGAACGACTCACCGAGAAACACGGCTCCGGAATGACAGGTGCGGTAATATCCTCCGTGTGACTGGCAGCGCGGCGCACATTAATAATCAGTGTGGCTGCAGCATTGTATCCCGTGCTATTGTAGCTGAGCCGGAACAGCGCATTCCTATATACAAAGCATTGTGAACTATTCATTCCTCGCTCCTCATTTGTAAATTTATGAAAAATAATCTAAAAATATTCCGAATCTTTTTTTTTCAGTAAATGGTAACTCCATGTATAATTCAACTATTACTATATTAGATCATTATATTGTTATGTCGCTATATGATATATTATATGGCTAACTTCTGGTTTATACAATAGCAACGTTTACTTTTTCAGTGGCGGCCATCATCCTTTTATTTTATGATAAATATAAATGATAGGTTGTCACAGCTCCGCCCCTTTTCTACTAGGATCACTGAATAGGAACAAGATCTTGTTTAGAGGGGGTGTCCAGGATTATGCACAGCTGTTAAAATAAAATGCCGACCATGGAAGGGCCGGTTCCACCCGAGTTGGAGCCACTCTTACTTAGTGGCTCTCCAATTTGGCTCATAGAGGGGAGGCCCAAGTAGAAATCCCTCTATGATGCCCAAATTCCCTAAAAGGGCACATAGACAGGGATGGTCTTGACAAGACAACCCCGTTAATAGAGGAAGCAAAGAGCAGCTACAAAGTGCTTCTTTTTCTCTGGAGGAACTGGCACATTACACGTGCAGCCAATTGATTTTAGTAGCTATGCAATACTTAATTTTGCCTGTGGTGGCGCTGCAGAGAAATGTAACACGTGCTGCAGATTTGAACTGATCGCTAGTGATTCATTCCAACAAAGACAGATTTTTAACCCTTGTGTTATGGACAGTCAAAGCCAGGGGACATATAAGCAGAGTGGGGGGTACAAACATTAGCCCTTAAGGAGAGATACACCAGTTAGATACAACTACTACTTTGGACACCACCATTTTGGGCTTTCTTCAAAACAGTGATCATGGCATCTCAAGTTCTAGCTGAACATTTAAAAAAAAAAAACTTAAATGCCGTATAACGAAGTACAATGCGCCTTCCATATATTTTTTATATTTTATAGGATCTCTGATTGCTGTAGTGAATGGAAACATTAGGCAAGATTTATTGTTAAATTTAGACAGCCTACAACTAAACCAGGCAGAGGATGCGCCAAATTTTGTGGCGCACGCTGTATGATAAATTTAGCGCATCTTGCAAAACATATTAAACACTTTTCTCTTCCTTACTCCACCAATATTTGGCACCAAATTTTTGGTGCGATTTTGTCACATTTAGCCCTGACCCCTTTTTGATAATTCACGTCCCTTTACTAGACACTTTTCAAAACGGTCTAACGAGGAGCAAAAAGTTTCTAGACACTTAAATAAATATGGAGCAAGGCCTATACGCCAGTTTTTTGCCACAAATTAAACCCGAATTCTGGCCCATTTTTCTTAGTAAATCTCCCCATTCTTGTTTACATTCTGTGGCTAAAAAATCTGCATGACTTAGTCCTGCTCACACAGCTGTGGGGTTTGCTGCAATGTATCAGTGCAGCTTTTGCCTCCTGAGTCAGGAAAGGAGAACAGTTTATTCTGCTGCTGTTTTCTGCTCGCCTAGACTGTACTTTTGTAATTTTAGGAGAGAGTGTTCTGTAAATGCGTCATGTCCGCTTTAAGATTCCTCATTGCAGTCGTATAATAATTTATATTACTGTGCTGCGAACCTCTGACGGTTCCTCTGAAGGGATCGGCTCTGCCACCGTCCAAGGACTCGCTGAGAACGAGCAGAAGCCTCTTTATAAAGTGTCAGATATCCATTAACCTCAGTTCAAGCTTTTCATCAAGGACAATCACGGCTGTCACTGGAGCAGGGTCGGCCGGCGACAGCCCAATTCTGTCTAGAAATATCCCCTCGTCCCTTCTCTTCTTCACGGTATGAGAACGCAAACACGTAATGGCGGTGTGTATTAGGGCACATTTTTGCTGCTACAGTCAGATGTTGCAGTATTGTGAATAAATTTTTAGGAAATGCCACGATTAGCACACATTATTTTAGTTGTCATTTTTTAAACATTTGTGGTATTTTTTGTGGCCCTTTTTTCTCCATTGACCTTAATCCGGAAACCTGAATCGCAGTGAAAACTGCAAGAAAAACGTGTTTTTAACGTTGCACCGCAATGCAGTTTTTCATTTATTTTTCATGTCCTTGCACCGCCCTCTATGAGCCAGAATCGAGGGCCACTAGCATGTCGCTTTAGGGGTGCAGCGGTCACAGCCGTGCATTGGCGTTTCTGCCACATAGAAAGACACCAGTGTTATAAAAGGCACATGGTAGGTTGGGGAACGGTTACAGATTTTGAATTGGGACCAAGGAGCTTCAAGTTAGGCCCTGTTTGTCCTATGGATAAAACAGCCATTGGAGATATGCAATCAGTGTACTACATCTCCCACAATTCAATGCACCAGAGTGTACAGAGCAGACCTAGATAAATTTAGGTCTAAAAGCCATCTGAAAAACTTAGGAGCCAGCGACGACATCATGTAGGGCCCAGTTCAGACAACCGGTCTGAGGAGTGATTGATGTCAAGTCCAGCAAACCGTGTATTTGAGAGCCTGACCTAACATATCACTTGAGGTTTTGCCCCCCCAATAGTCAGAATAGAATTCTCCTTACGTGTAGTCACAGCAGTGTCCTCCATTGTCGCCGTATATCCCTAGTCTTCACAGCAGCCACAACCCACTTCGCTAGTAATCAGAGTAGATCCAACCCACTTTCCTGGTAATCAGAGTAGATCCCACCCACTTCCCTAGTAATCAGAGTAGATCCCACCCACTTTCCTAGTAATCAGAGTAGATCCCACCCACTTCCCTAGTAATCAGAGTAGATCCCACCCACTTCCCTAGTAATCAGAGTAGATCCCACCCACTTTCCTAGTAGTCACAGCAGTGTACTCCATTTTACCCGTATATCCCCAGTCTTCACAGCAGCCACATCCCACTTCCCTAGTAATCAGAGTAGATCCCACCTACTTACCTAGTAGTCACATCAGGGCCCTCCTCTACTCCCATTGTCACAGTGGCCCCCTAATTCCCCAAGGGTCACAGCAGGCCTCTCTTCCTAGGGACAAGGCTAGACTATCTATTACCCAGGAAAAATATGCTGTTTAGTGCCCATACACCACCAAGTAGAACATACAAGGATTTGAAGCTCAGTGTCGTCAGCCCTCTATAAGAGATTTTCAAAAATGCAATTCCCCTATAGATAAGAGAGGACTCACCAAAGATAAACCCCTACTTAGGGGCACACTAAGACTGATCTGGGCCTGGGCATTAAAGGTTATGGGCCTATGACTAAGCACAATAGTCATGATACACTTGTTTGACCGAGAGGCTGTGGTACCCCTCTTGCCATGGGCCGTCGGCCACTTTAAGACCTTCTATTCTACAAAATCTTCTGGAGTGTTTTAATATTCTCGGTTGTTAAACCCTCTCAGACCTGTACGCAGCTTCCTCCTAGATTACTGGACAGCTTCAATACAAGACCAATTCATTTCTTTGCTATCATGAGTGGGTCAATTCCGAGCTAATTCATCTATTCATCGTTTATTCTAAAACCTAATTCATCTCCCTGATGCCAAGAACAACACACACGCAATGAATCACTTCTTTTACTTAAGGTAATTAATGAATCTTCTTATCTTAAGCAGCCCCGTTCCTCTACTGTCAAGAACGTGGACGTCATTAGCACGAGATACGGGATTCTAGTCTTTGGTTAGTATGGAGGAAGCGGTTGTGGAACTATACAGACATAGTGGTCACCTTGGCCTCAGAACCTGGGTCATGGTGACGTGATGACACAGGGGCTGCAGATTTGTCGGCTACACTATCTTGCTACAAATCTCCTGTTCCACCATATCCAAAAGGTGTTCTACTAGATGGAGATCTCGTGACAGTCAAGCCATTGATGTACACAGAACCGAGGATCCATCTTGTGATGACGTGCGTTTTGAAACACATCTTCTTATCCTGCTGGAAGTAGCCACTAAATGGGTGGACTGTGGTCATATAGGGCTGTGTCAAGGTCTTTTTCAGATTCGGAGTCCAGTGGCTGAAACAATCTGGAAGGTGTGTAATAATAGCAGGAGAAGTCCAGTAATAATCCAGTTTTCGATACACAGATAAGCGGCAACAGTTTGTAGCATAAGACAGAGACGTGGTCTGGAAACAATTCAAGTTTAGTACACAGATAAGTGGCAACAGTTTGTAGCATAAGACAGACGTGGTCAGGAAACAAATCAAGTTTGGTGCACAAATGAGACAGAGACGATAAGTGGCAACAGTCTGTAACGTAAGGCAGAGACAAGGTCAGGAAGTAATCCAAGTTCGTGACACACTTAAGCGGCAATAGTTTTTAATTGTAAGGCAGTGACATGGTCAGGAAACAATCCAAGTTTGGTTCACAGATAAGCAACAAAACTTTGTAGAGAAAGGCAGAGACGTGATCAGGAAACGATACAGGTTCAGTACACAGATAAGCGGCAACAGGTGGTAGCGTGATGCAGAAAGGAGGTTAGGAAACAATCCAAGTTCGGTAAACAAATAGTCAGCAATAGTTTATAGTGAGGAAGCAAGGAACTAGATCAGAGACAGAAAGCTCAATAGTCTAGGCCAGGCTTACATAGGAGCCAAAAGTGTGAGATTAATCAAGGCAATGTATGTCAAGAGGCAAAATCAAGTGAACCTAGACAATATATACAGACATCTGTAAAGGATCTGCCAGGCACAACTTCTGTGTATACGCCCATGGGTAATCAGTCTGCACCTGGTTCTATGTCTCTGAAACTGACTCCATCTTCCACCACTCAGGATGGCAGGCTTAGGAGTGGGAGAGCCTATCGCAGCCTGGCCAGACGGAGCTAGCTCCCGCCCTCTGTCTATTTATACCTGCCTTTCCTGTTCCTCGTTTGCTTGTGATTCTTCTCGTGTGGTTTCCTGGCCCAGCTACAGCTTCTACTATTTGATCCTGCTTCATACTGACCCCAGCTTACTGACTACTCTTCTGCTCTGCGTTTGGTACCTCGTACATTCCTGGTTTGACTCGGCTCGTTCACCTCTCTTGTTGCTCACGGTGTTGCCGTGGGCAACTGCCCCATTTCCCTTTGCTTGTGTCCCCTTGTATGTTTGTCTGTCGTGCACCTACTGAGCGTAGGGACCGTCGCCCAGTTGTACCCCGTCGCCTAGGGCGGGTCGTTGCAAGTAGGCAGGGACCGAGTGGGGGGTAGTTTAGGGCTCACTGTCTGTTTCCCTACTCCCCTGCCATTACAGACATCCATGTCTGTATCCCGAACTCCCCTTGTGGTTGTCACTGGTATGGAGGGGGGTGTCTGTAACTATCACTTTAATTGGGTTCACTGTTGTTATGTTATGTCTTACAGTTGTCATTGATATTGGGACACAGTGGATTACAATATTATAAGGGCACTATGACTGATGTTATGGAGACACTATGGCTATTGCTGTTATGAGGGCACTGTGGCTATTACTGTTATAGGGGTACTATTGCTATCAGTGTTATGGAGGACTGTGCCTATCCCTGTAATGAGGAGCACTGCGACTATCACTGTTACGCAGCACTGTGGCTATAACTGTTATGACGGCACTGTGGCTGTCATTGTTATGGGGACACTCTGGCTTTAACTGATATGGGAGTACTGTGGCTATCACTATTAAGGGCCGATGTGGCTGTAACGGTTATAGGGCGCTGTTGCTATTATTCTTATGTCACTGTGGCTGTCCCAATAATATGGGGGCACTGTGGCTATCACTGTTATGGGGTCACTGGGCTAACACTGTTATGGGGGCACTGGGCTATCATTATGAGTGCACTGAGCTAGTATTCCTACATTACAGTCACTACTACTAGTTTCTAGGAAACATCTGAGTTATGTAAGTGATTCTACAAGGGGGCATGATTGTGTAGGAATTATGGGGTGAGGTACTTTACTTCTTGCCTCCACTACTGGCCTTATTTAAGGATATCACTAGTCTTTTCCTCCTGATGGGATACAGTATTTTAATGTAAGTTCCCAACCTGTGGTTTTGCAGTTGTCAGGGCATATTGGGAGTTGTCGTTTCGCAACACCTGGAGAGGCACAGGTTGGGGACCACTGGTCTAATAGGTGTGGTCAGTAATTCTAGTTCATGTCAAAATATTTGAAGGGGTAGCTTTGCATGTGTATGCATCACAATTACTTTAAACCTGTAACAAAACGGCGCCAACCATCCACTTTTCCGCTCAATCGGCTTCATCTTTCAGCCGTTTCCAGCGCTGTAGCTCCCTCCAGTGGTCGGCGTGCGGTGCTACATGCCAGAGCTCCCTCTAGTGGTCAGGAACTACCTTCAGATTAGATGATCTTTCCCTAGCGTCACGTGATTGAAATTAACTGCCTGTATAAGCCGCTTTCTGAGCACCAACAAGTGCCCGAGTATTTGGTCCCATCCTGACTCCAGCGCTCTTGTTCTTGTACCTGTGATTAACTATTCGTGTACCTGATCTTGGCTAGTGACCCCGTTCTGAATCATTGCTTGTGAGCTATAGCGCCTTGCGGTGGGCCCTGGTAAAGACCCGGAGGCCTATTGGACGCCGGTCCAGCATTAACCCTCTACTGCTAAAAAGAAATCCAATATGTCCTGCCAGGTTCTTGAAACCATTTCTTAAACATAGGCAAGTATGACGTTAATAATAGAAAATATAAGAAGCATTTCCTTATGTAGGAGAGCCCAACATATTGACATTTTGCTTGTATGCCCTACGTTTTTGTATCATTAATGCAGATTTTTTATATGGGCAAAACAGAGAGAAAAACACATTTATTAACCCGTGCCTTCCTGTGTTTTTGATGCAGTGGTGGCGCTGCTAACCTTCCGTGAACTGGACTGTGAGCGCCTCGTAAAAAAAATACTGAGAAAGGACGTTTATACGCAGTAAATAGGCTTGAATTTGATATAAAAAGTGCAGGGTAATGCTGCCACCTACTGGCGGAGGGCTATGTCTGCAACTACAGTGTTTTTTGTTGTTTTTTTTGGGGGGGGGGGGTATAGGAAAAATGGAATGCTCTGTTTACACCACATTTAGGGATATACACTTACACACCAGACAGCTGCTGACATTTTACGACATAGTAATATACCGTAAGACCAGATAGGTCAAGTATAAATTTAAGGAGAACGACAGGGGTACATCCTTTTGTTCTTGTGTATTGACTCTGATCCTGACCCTGGCCTTAGATCCTGACCCTGGCCCTAGATCCTGACCTTGGCCTTGTATTAAGATTCTGCTCCTGCCTCGCCCGTTGAATTTGCCGCATGGTGCCTGTTCTTCTACTCTTTGTTTTGACCCCTGGCCCATAACTTCCTGATGGTTTTCCTTGTGACGACCCCTATCTCCATTTTTCACTATGTTTCAGCTTCCCTCAGTGCACCTGCTGCTAATCGGTGACTACTCCAGGGACCGCAACCTGGGAATTTGACCAGTAATGTTCATACCTCCTTGTGGGGTTTAACAGTGAAGAATGGGAAGATTCCTTAGACATTTCTAGCCAGCGCTTTATAGATTGTGGCACAAGGGATCCGCTGCCCCGCTGAAAAATATAACACATTGGTTTAAAAGACAACATCCTTGATGCCTGCAACCACCACTAGGGGGAGCCTAAGGGCTGTAATGTTGTTGCATTTAATGTATAAACAGTATGCAGTAAGCTCATAAGCTCCCTCTAGTGGTGGCAGCAGGCAGAGGGAATTGGAAATGTGGACTCTGTTCCACTATAAAGATACCGTATATTAATAAATTAATCAACATATTATTTTGGACAAGTAAAAACAACTAAAACAATATGGTGTTAAATGGTAGACGTTCACTTTAAAGGCTATGTAAACCTTCGAAAGCGATTTTTATTTTTTTTTTTAAATAAAAAGTTTAATCAGTGTGTTTTGTGCAACTTTATAATTAGTTTTTGTTAAAAATGATTTTAACTTTTTCAGATACAGCTGCTTTGTATCCTGTATACAGAGCAGCTGTATCATTCGCTATGACCTGATTCCGTCAGTCCTGCGGACCTGATGGGTTCAGCGTCAGTGGGTCCTGCGTGTCTCTGACGCGCAAGATCCACCTGAAATCGATCACATCGAAGTTGTGAACTGTCAGAGACACGCTGAACCCGCGGTCACTGAACCCTGATGATACGGGATACAGGATTCATATAATTAAATATATAGGTTCACTCTCCTGCTCTAGACCGCTAACCCCTTCACCATCCCAAACCACCAGGGTTGCTAATTGTCCGTAAATTACAAGACATTCGGTATAATGGGGCAAGGGGCATTTGGTCACCTCCACCTTGGGCACCAACATGCATGGAAACCCCCCTTGAAGAACTTGTGTTTGCCCCTGCTGCACTAAAAGTTTTCCTTTCTAATACACTCTAGTTTGGAAAGTTTCCTTCTATAATGATATTGCTATCGGGATTAGCGGAGTAACTTGTATATATTATATACTGTGGCCCAGGAAATTACTTTTTAATGGTGGATAGTAATGAAAGTGAATGATTTGGCATAGTTAAAATCTCTTACCTACGCAGTACTCATCGTCCTAAGGGACAGCGGGTAAAGGAGTCTAATGCTAATAAGGCAGAACATTGTGCACTGTGGATACTGTGTAGATGAATTTAATTTAATTTTTTCCTTTTTTTTTGTGTGTTATGCGCAAAATAACTAAGAAAGACAATGTAGCAGATTTACTAAGACTGGTGTTTCATATGCCGGTTGCTCCGCTGGAGTAATATGAAACGAATTGTGGCGAATGACTGCCGTGGAGAGTAATGACTGCCATGCTAGGCCCTCCAAATCGGACATAAAATAATAAAATTTATAAGCTCACCTCAACATTCCTCTTCTCCCCATCGTGTCCCCTCAGGCTTTCTCAGCATGCCGCGCGGCTCAGACAAGGGCCGGACGCCAAAAAGCACCAGGGTTTTATATGCGACGCTACACTCGGTGTTGCTTGGCGTCAGTACATTGTATGAGCCATGGCATGCCAACGGAGCCTGAGGGGATCGGAAGGGCATAGGAAGAGCGGTGAGGTGAGCATACATTTTTTTCATTTTTTTAACTTTCCGATTGGGAGTTAGTCTTATAGGGGGTATCCGGATATGAGGGGCAAGGGATTCTACCTTGCTATGCCCCACAGAGTGAAATCTTCTAGCTGGCAAAAGTGGCAAGAGCAGCGTAAAAAGGCCAAAAGATATATAGAAGAATTTGCAAATGCAGTAAAACAAGAGACGGAAGAGAGAGAGAAGGGAGATTCTGTGTATACTCGTATGCAAGAGGGTGACTGGGTGACTAAAGACACTTCTCCATGTCCTGCCCCCACCATGGCCTAAACTTGCATCATGGCACCAATGCTCATATTATTTAGTAAATTAATGTGTTATTAGTTGAGCATTATCATT
Organism: Rhinoderma darwinii; assembly: GCF_050947455.1. Taxonomy (NCBI): domain Eukaryota; kingdom Metazoa; phylum Chordata; class Amphibia; order Anura; family Rhinodermatidae; genus Rhinoderma; species Rhinoderma darwinii. The sequence continues at coordinate 13,436,176 of NC_134688.1, read as the reverse complement.
GTTATTATGGTAATATGGTACCATGTGCTCACTGTATGGCAATATTATGTGTTCACTGTATGGCAATATCATGTGTTCACTGTATGGCTCTATTATATGTTCACTGTATGGCACTGTTATGTGGTCACTGAATGGCACTATTATGTGTTCACTTTTATAGCACTATTATGTGTTCACTGTATGACTATTATGTGTTCACTGTATGGCACTGTTGGGTGTTCACTGAATGGCACTATTATGTGTTCACTTGTATGGCACTATTATGTGTTCACTGTATGGCACTGTTATGTGTTCACTGTATGGCTCTATTATGTGTTCACTGTATGGCACTATTATATGTTCACTGAATGGCACTGTTAAGTGTTCACTGAATGGCACTATTATGTATTCACTGTATGGGTCTGTTATGTGTTCACTGTATGGCACTGTTATGTGTTCACTGAATGGCACTATTATGTGTTCACTGTATGGCTCTGTTAGGTGTTCACTGTATGGCACTGTTATGTGTTCACTGAATGGCTCTGTTAGGTGTTCACTGTATGGCACTGTTATGAGTTCACTGTATGGCACTGTTATGTGTTCACTGTATGGCTCTATTATATGTTCACTGAATGGCACTGTTATGTGTTCACTGAATGGCACTATTATATGTACACTGTATGGGTCTATTATGTGTTCACTATATGGCACTGTTATATGTTCACTGAATGGCACTATTATGTGTTCACTGTATGGGTCTATTATGTGTTCACTGTATGACACTGTTATGTGTTCACTGTATGGCACTATTATGTGTTCACTGAATGGCACTATTATGTATTCACTTGTATTGCACTATTATGTGTTCACTGTATGGGTCGATTAGGTGTTCACTGTATGGCACTGTTATGTGTTCACTGTATGGCAGTATTATGTGTTCACTGTATCGCTCTACTATGTTTTCACTGTATGGCACTATTATGTGTTCACTGTATGGCACTATTATGTGTTCACTGTATCGATCTACTATGTTTTCACTGTATGGCTCTATTATGTGTTCACTGTATGGCTCTATTATGTGTTCACTGTATGGCACTGTTATGTGTTCACTGTATGGCACTGTTATGTGTTCACTGTACGGCCCTATTATGTGTTCACTGTATGGCACTATTATGTGATCACTGTATGGCACTATTATGTCTTCACTGTATGGCACTATTATGTGTTCACTGTATGGCACTATTATATGTTCACTGTATGGCACTATTATGTGTTCACTGTATGGCTCTATTATGTGTTCACTGTATGGCTCTATTATGTGTTCACTGTATGGCTCTATTAAGTGTTCACTTTATGGCACTATTATGTGTTCGCTGTATGACTATTATGTGTTCACTGTATGGCTCTATTATGTGTTCACTGTATGGCACTATTATGGGTTCACTGTATGAGAATATTATGTGTTCGCTGTATGACTATTATGTGTTCGCTGTATGACTATTATGTGTTTGCTGTATGACTATTATCTGTTCACTGTATGGCTATTATGTGTTCACTGTATGGCTATTATGTGTTCACTGTATGGCACGGTTATATGTTCACTGTATGGCACTGTTGTATGTTCACTGTATGGCACTATATTATGTATTCACTGTATAGCACTATTATGTGTTCACTGTATGGCTCTATTTGGTGTTCACTGTATGGCACTATTATGTGTTCACTGTATGGCTCTATTATGTGTTCACTGTATGGCTCTATTAGGTGTTCACTGTATGGCTCTATTAGGTGTTCACTGTATGGCACTGTTATGTGCTCACTGTATGGTTCTATTATGTGTTCACTGTATGGCACTGTTATGTGGACACTATGTGACCATATTAGACGGGCCCTGTATGGAATTATTATAAGCATAAAACTGAAAAATTAATTTAATATTTACTTTTTGTATCTTAGTTTTGGGTGTATTATAAAAATCATAGACCGGACCAGATTATAGTATGGGCAAATAGGACACCCTGTCCTCACCATGGCCTAAACTTCCACCAAATCTTGTATAGGACCTTTATAATGTTATCATGCCACTTTTATGTGTTCACTTATGGCACGATTCTGTGCCTACTATATGTCAGCTTTATGTGGGCACTGGTATTAGGCACTATATGGTTGTATTATTTAGCATTATTGGGGAAATACTATACCAGGGTTATGCTCCTTTCAGAGGCCTTGAACCAGCTGTGATCACAAAATACAGAGATTGAATTGCTTTTTTCACAGTTTAGCGTTGAACGCGTCAGCTCATCTGTATTGTGGCAGTTAAGAACCTTAATTTATTGCCTTCTAAGCCTAAAAAAATGAAGAGGAAGCGATAAAAGGAAAAATAAATAAAGAGTATCGGCCTTTGGTGCTGTTATCTGGGGAGGTGACAGAGGCTCAGAATACTCATTAGTATTATCTCCAGCAGTAATGTAGCCAAGGAAAGTTTATTTTATAGCGTGTAATTTATAGCATCCACACAATGCAGCCTCTATGTCTGCAGGCGTCATGGAAAATACACAGGGGATATGCTCAAGACCCACAGACATAGGGGCGGCCATACATCTTAGATAGCTGTCGTAGCTATCCTCCCAAACCCCCATACACATGAACGCTCCGCCAAGCATGCATGTGTTTTCCAAGGGGGAGAGGGGAATAAGCAAACTCTGGTGGCGGACTATTTCCTGTGAGAACAAAGGATCGGGCATGTTGAAATCCAACATGTCCAATCCTTCTTCCTCTCGAATCTGCAGTGCAGGAAGAGACAAAACAACCCGCCAGTACAACCAAAATCGGCGGGTTCTGCTGACGTTCATCTAACGTGTATGGGCACTACAATTGCCAGGACGCTAGTTGTGGTCCTGTCATCTGAACCGGTTTTAATGTATGTAAAGAGTCAGAAGTGTCAGGATTGTGAGTACACATGACGTCCAGGCTGGATGGTCATGTGTATTCATTATCAGGACACTGTAGTAACGTTATAGTGTGTTTATGTGGCTGCACATAGTGATATATCTATATCGCTAGTGCAGTGTAAATGAATGGAGAGGAGTGCATGATGCTGATTGGTCAGCGTCATACACTCCTCTGTACAACGCCCACTTGGGCATTAAGAAAGCTCATTAGCATAAACCAAAATCGCTCCTAACGTTGTGAAAAAAGATTGTTTTTTTAAATAAAAAGCATTACTGTCACCTACATTACAGCGCCCATCTCCTTATGTAGGAGACAGGACACTTATAATGTGGTGACAGAGCCTCTTTAAAATCAAGGGAAAACAGCCCCTGATTTTCAGCTGTTTTTTGAGCAACTCGCGTTTTTTGTGGCTTTTTTTACGGCCGCTTATGGCTCCAAAAACAGCTCAAGAAGTGACATGCGCTTCTTTTTACGTGGGAACGAAACACAGTTTTTCCCATTGAAATCAATGGGCAGATGTTTGTAGGCGTTTATCCCCGCATTTTTAGCTGTTTTTCAGGGGTTTACGGCAAAAAAAATGGCTGAAAATAGCCCTTGTGAACATACCTTTAGTCCTCTTCTCTCTCTGTCACCCTGGATCGCTGTGAGGGGAGAGTGAAGAGGGCTATATACACACACGACCGTGAAAAAAATGGCAGTCAACAACAGATCAACTGTCAGTTTTTCATGGCTGCTTTGCATCAGTGTCTCCAAATTTGTATCAATTTCCCAGCCATCTGATCGCTTTTAATCGCCATTTGCCATCCGTTTTTTATGGACGTTAAAAAAAATTATGAATTTTAATAGTTAGGGAATTTTTGTCCCAACCCCCTGAAAACACCACAGTGCCAATGTACATAGTGACGCAATACCACTGTAGATAGTGCCACATTGCCCACATAGATAGTGCCCAGTGTAAATAGTGCCACAGTGCCCACATAGTGCCACAGTTCTCCCTGTAAATAATGCCCACATAGTGCCACACACAGTGCCCATGTAGATAGCGCCACAGTGTCCACTGTAGGTAGAGCCAATATAATGCCACATGTAGATAGTGCCACACCCCCTATATATAGCACCCCCATATAGATAACACCACACCCCCTGATAGTAGATAGTGCCACTCCCTGTAAATATCGCCACTCCGCTGTACATAGCGCTACCCCCCCTGTAGATAGCAACATCCCCCCTGTATTTAGCAACATCCCCTTGCAGATAGCGCCACCCAATCCCCCCCCCCTTGTAAATAGCACCCCCTTCCTGTAAATAGCACCACTGTAGCTCCCTGTAGGAGCGGAATCCCTCTGGCCGAAGATTCCGCTCCTACAGGAAGCCCCTGATGTCTCTGTCCATATATGGACAGAGACGTCAGGGGTTAACTCTAAAAGTGGAATCCCCTGCCAGAGCGGGGATTCCGCTCCAGGAGTAGACCCTGACATCACTGTCCATATATGGATAGTGACACCAGGGGTTTCTCCAGTAGCAGAATCCCCAGCCAGAGTGTCGGACGGGGATTCCGCTCCTTGAGAGAGCCCCTAACGTCACTGTCCAAATGGACAGCGACATCAGGGGCTCTCCCTAGAAGTGGAATCCCCGGCCAGTGCGATCTGACACGGGATTCCGCTCCTAGAGTCAGTTCAGGTGGCGCTATCTACAGTGGGGGATGTGACGCTATCTACAGCGAGGGGTGTTGCTATCTGCAGGCGGGTGGCACTATCTACAGCAGGGATGGGGAGACGGTGGGGCCTCCCTCTAGAAGAGGAATCCGCGGCCAGAGCACTGGCCGGGGATTCCGATGCTGGAGGGAGCTTAGGTGGCGCTATCTACAGAGGGTTTTGCGGGCATTGTGTGTGGCGCTATCTACAGTAGGGGGTGTATTCAACATAAGGCCAGGTTCAGACGAACGTGAGCTTTTTGCGCGCGCAAAAACCGCAGCGTTTTGCGTGCTCAAAAGGCACTTGACAGCTCTGTGTGCCCTGTTCATATGGATGCGCGGCTGCGTGCTTTTCACGCAGCCGCCATCTTTATGACACTCTGTTTGGATGTTTGTAAACAGAAAAGCACATGGTGCTTTTCTGTTTACATTCATTCCTTTACTGTTATTGCGCGAATAACGCGCGTCCCACGGAAGTGCTTCCGTGGGGCATGCGTGATTTTCACGCACCCATTGACTTCAATGGGTGCATGATGCGCGAAAAACGCCTAAATATAGAACATGTCGCGAGTTTTACGCAGCGGACTAACGCTGCGCAAAACTCACGGACTGTCTGCACTGCCCCATAGACTTGTATTGGTCCGCACTAGCCGCTTGAAAACCACGTGGGCTGCACGGACGCAAATCACGGTCGTCTGAATCCGGCCTAAGAGTGCAGAGCTACTCACACTGAAGCAGCACTGCACTCATTAAACCCGTTAAAGGCTGTCAACGTCTATATACATGCTAACTGCACAGGGCATCGGCGGTTGGAACGTATACAGCCATATGGCAGTCGTGAAGAGGTTAATCTATGGTCTGGACCAAAAAATTACCATTTTGACCATGTGACGGCTACATCAGTTAGGTCCTAAAGCAAGAGGAGCTCTGGCCTAGCCCTCTGCCCTATTCCTAGTGTTGGTTTACAACCTTATGACGCTCTACCTCCTTCCCAGTACAGAAGGGTTCAGAGATTTTTTTTGCTGACCCCTCTTGCATTTGTTAAGAATAAGGAGCGACAAGCTTGAGGACCTCAATCAAAATGAGGAGACATACGGGGGACCATGCGGTCCTAACAAGCTGTAGTGGGGGGCTAGACAGGAGAACTTCAGGAAGCAGGAATGTGACCTGTAATAAAGTAAAATGGTAATGACCACGTGTCTAGTGGCGCCAAGTAATGGGCAACTGGCATTGAAAAAAAGGCGCTAATAGGTGAAACAGGTGGGGATTTTAGTCTCTTTGGTAGTTACCCTGGCTGCGGACACCAACCCTCATTTTGTTTTTATGTGAAATTAATGCTGATGGAGAAACCATTTTTGGTGGGCCTTGTAGATCACTCCACAAGCTGGGACGGCACGGCACCACACCATTGGGGGAGCAATAGGAATACTGCAGCTCCCAGGGTACGATGGCCCAGGCAGCTATTGGAGGCCGGACAGAAGGGATCGGCGTTGCCCCCTGGGTCTGGCTGAGGGCCAGGGACATTGGCCAGCTTGGCGTACGCGACTGTTAGGAGGAGCCCAGTCATCTTGCAGTTTGGTAGCTGTGGAGCAGGTGTGCCCTTGGCTTGTGCAGTGGGGTGTTGCGATCATGTGCCCTTACTTGGTTAATAAAGTGCCATTTCCTCTAATGTGCCATATGATCAGTGCCATGCATTTATTCATTGATGGGTAGGGGAGAGGAATAAGTTTTCCAGAATCCCCAAGTGGGGTCGCAGGGGCCCCTTCTATGCCACGTATGACTGTCCGGCATGTATGACTTTCCGTGTACAAATATATTTAGTCTAGAGACATGTTGAAGCCTAAAGCAGTTTTTTACAATAATTATACAAAATATGGATGATAAACTATCTTGTACTATTTGTTGGAGCGTGTTCTCCCATCTGTCTGCTCCAGGTTAGGAAAAATGACTATTGCATTTTTTTTCCCTACTATTTACACATACATCCCCTGCTCCAGACCCTGCAGCTTTCAGACGCATTTCGGATCTATAACGTAAACAAAAAAGGAAAAAAAAATTGCACGCACAACCAAAAACTGCCGGCAGCATCTCAAGCACTGGATATTTTTTCTTGTCTCGAGCAGCGTCTGTAGATGTTACCCATTCCTTCCAGGATCCTTTTATCAGCAGTACAAGATGCTCCATCACAAGACATACTAATATCATTGTAACGCAGAGCTGGCCTGAATGTAGCCCGAAAGCTACGGGAGAGCGACTGTGTGGATAGATAATGTGTGATTTAATAAGTACGGAGCTTGGGCTGTAACATGCTGCTAATAAAATTGAAGCGCTGGTAGCCTAAGCGCATTTTAACTTCTAATTACTTGGAATGTAGAAGGAAAGCTTTGCCTAAGTTGTGAAGGCGTTCAGTTAATATTGTCGCTAATTTTTGGTTCATGGTAAAATAACAATAGCTGTTCTTAATTTATGAGGTTTTTCTCCTCTATCTAGAGACATAACAATGCCTTCCATCCCTGATCACACCAACTGACCATAAATAAGGAAACTGCTGTCAGATGACACCTGTTCCTTCTCTGTAAGGGACAAAAGTGTACTTTTCCAGGTACAGCTGTTCCTTCTCTGTCACGGGAATCGAGTAGCTATCCAATAACAGATGTTACTTTTCTGACAGGGAAACAAACTAGATGTCAGATGACAGCCGTTCCTTCTGTATCAGGGAAACAGAGAAGCTGTCAGGTGACAGTCATTTCATGTCTGTCAGGGAAAAAGAGTAGCTATAAGAGGACAATTGTTCCTTCTCTGCTAGGGGAATGGAGTATTAATCAACTGAAAGTTGCTTCTTCTCTGACAAGGAAACAGATTAGCTGTCAGGTGACAGCCGCTTCTTCACGGTCAGGGAAAAAGAGTGTCAGATGACAGCAATTCCTTCTCTATCATGGAAACAAAATAGCTGTCAGATGACAGCTGTTCCTTCCCTGTCAGAGAAACAGAGTAGCTATCAGATGACAGCTGTTCCCTTCCTGCCAGGGAAAAAAGAGTATCTGTCAGATGAAAGCAATTCCTCCTTTGTCATGAAAACAGAGATGTCAAAAGATAGCTGTTCCTTCCCTGTCAGAGGAACAGAGTAGCTTTCATATGACAGCTGTTCCTTTCCTGTCAGGGGAACGGAGTAGCTATCCAATAACAGATGTTACTTTTTCAGGATCCACCTGTTAGCGATTGTCCCGACCCGTGGGTATGTGGACCCACTAGGCCGCACCGCCGCAGCGGAGTAGCAACTGGCCAAACAACAGTCCTAGTACAAAAGTACCTTTGAACAGAGTAGCTGTTAGATGACTTTTGCTGTTCTGTCCCTGTCAGGGGAACAGAGTAGCTGCCTGGCGACAGCCGTTCCTTCCCTGTCAGGAAAACAGAGTAGCTGTCAGATGAAAGCTGTTCTTTTCCTATCAGGGGAATAAAGTAGCTGTCGGGCAATATCCACAGCTTCTATGTAATGGAAACAGAGTAGCTGTCAGATGACAGCTGTTCCTGCCAATCACAGAAAGTTGCTGAATTCATGTTTTTTTTTTAAAATGAACATAGATATCAGTAAAGGAAAAAGAAGCTCCATATGTTCAGACAAAGTTTCCTGTAAAGACTGAAAGAGCACTGAACAATGAAGTGAGTAAAGGATTACTGGACACTTTGGATGGTGGCACCAAAATACCAGAAACAAAAAGTGGGTAAAAAACCCATGGATAGAACAGGCTGGGGCCACAAACCACAACGCATTATAGACTTGAGGAACCAAATAACTGGATAGTGTGGGCAACACAAAATAGGATCACATGGACCAGGGGCAACAATTATCAATTGACATCAAGCACAGGAAAAAAAACAAATCACTAGAGACAAAGAACTAAGGGCCAGAAACCAGTGACTGGGGGCAACAAACCATTTAGCACAAGGGACAGGGCATCAAAAGACTGGACATCAGGGATCAGGAGCAACAGTGTTGAAGGTGACAGGATGCCGGGGAAAAGGGATTGGAAACAAACCAGTGAACACCAGAAACGGAGGTCAACATATCACTGGAGACGAAAGACAGGGGCCCAAAACATTGGACACCAAAGATATTGTCAAGATGTAATGGGAGCCACTTAGTGCAGCTGAGTGGCCCACAGGGCTCCTAGAGTGGATGCGAGCTGTCTCATATGCGATTTTTAAGCCCCCAATTTGGCAACTGCCCACTGGTTTACCGTTGATAGACCATGTGTAAGAAGATCTATAGGCCGGGCAAAATGGTCTTAATACAAAAAAATATATATACACATCCAAATCTTTTCTTTTGTGCAGCTTAAAACTATGTTTATAAATAAAAACCTCTATTGTACTTTGGGTGTAAATGTGAGGTACTAGTGCCAGTAAGCAGCTGTACGAGCCATTTCATTTGTTACTTAAATATAAATAATAGATTTAATAGCGACACTAAATGTCAAGTAATAGAAAAGTTATTATATGCTACAGATATAAAGCACTACTGTAATGCGCCACATAATGTACTTTACTTTCTTTATAAATAACTTGAAAAAAAAGGATCCAGGCACATCTTATTTCTACCCGTATAACATGGAGAGGAAATGAATCCTGATGCTGAAAATCTTTAGCCCAACATCTGCTGAGTTATGACACCCCAGTAAACTAATTCCTATGCACATCCTGAGGTCACCCGCTATCCACGGCGCATATTTTACAGCTCCTGTCAACTTCCAATACGTCATCGATCAAAGTGTGTGCTGTTCTGTAGATACAGGAGCCATATATTCCTTTTAGATTCACGTGTAGGTGCCCATAAATAAGATGTTTGACACGCAGGACAATCTATTCATTGCCACTGACTTCACAAATGAGACGTCAGGGTAAAGGGAGAAATGAATTAGCATCTCCACTGTAGGAGAACCGGCTCAGGGGGGGGGGGGCGGCGGCAGGCCTCGGCGCTGAACCAGAGGCTTTCTATAGGAACCCAACAATCTGTAGATACCCTGCTGCAAATGAACTATAAGTCCCAGTATGCCATGTTAGAATATAGCAGGCGGGGTCCAGGCTATTTGTGGCAGGGGAGAGGGGCTTAAAAGCTACGGAAACCTTTGAAGACTTTTTATTTTTTACTAAAACTTTGTATTATAGTATTTAGTGCAGCTTTTTAATTGTTTTTTATTGAAAAGGTTTTTTTACTTTTTGAAATACAGCTTCTATGTATCATGTATACATATCAGCTGTATCTTGCGCTGAAACCCTGAATCCATCAGGTCAGCGGGACTGACGGCTTCGGTGACAGAGGGTCCTGCATGTCCCTGACATGCATGATCCACCTGTTATCGATTGTCACGATCCGTGGACCCACTAGGCCGCACCGCCGAAGCGGAGTAGCAGCTGGCCAAACAACAGTCCTAGTACAAGAGTACCTTTGATAGTCCAGATAGTAGCGGAGGCTGAGGCACTGATGAACTTGCAGGCAGATGACACCAGACGTGGTGTATAACAGCGGGCGTGACAGATGACACAACACGACTCCAACACTCTAACGCACAGGAACAAATGTAGCACGGGATACAGGAAACGGGAACAGGATAACACTAAGGGACCATTTGCTAAGATTAACATGGGTAAACACAACAACGCTCAGATAATAAGTGAAAGAGCAGAGCCCATTTTATAGTCCAGGGTGACCATGGGCTAATTACAGATTTTACACATGTGTGTGTGTACTGGCCCTTTAAGGCCAGGCGCGAGCGCGCGCACTCTATGGGAACCAGTACAGAGATGCGGAAGTGAGTGCCAACGTCTCTCAGGAGGGGGATGCCGCCCGGCACTCACTCAAACATGGCCACGGCCATCAAGGGGTAAGTTAGAACGACGGTCCGCGGCTGTGGACGTTACAGTATCCCCCCTCTTACGCCCTTTCTTCATGGGACCAGAGCGAGAGAGGAACTTCTTAATGAGAGTAGGAGCATTGAGGTTCTAATCTGGCTCCCAGGACCACTCCTCTGGACCAAACCCCTTCCAATCCACCAAATAAAAAGTTCTTCCTCCTATTTTTTTGAAGTCCAGGATCTCATTAACCTCGAACATGTCAGGTGAATCGCTGGGGGCCACGAGTCTTTCTGTAGCGGTTTAGGACCACAAGCTTCAGGAGGGACACATGAAAGGAGTTGGGGATCCCGAGGGTAGGGGGCAGCCGAAGCTTATAAAAGACAGGGTTAATTTGCTGTAGGATCTCAAAGGGTCAGAGGAACCTGGGAGCAAATTTGTATGACGGCACCTTCAGCCGGATATTTCTTGAGGACAGCCGGACTTTGGTACCTGGAAGCTACAGATGCGGCTCTCTTCTCCTAGTATCTGCTTTTTGCTTCATGCAATCGTCTGCCTGCAGAATAGAGGACCGTTTTTGCTGCCAGACCTGTAAAAAGTCTACAAATGCAGAGTTAGCTGTGGGTACCTGGGATGTAGCCGGAACAGGAAGAGGAATTTGTGGATGTTGGCTTGTACACAATGTAGAATGGTGTGGAAGTAGTGGACTCACTTGTGTGGTTGTTGTACGAGAACTCGGCCCATGGAAGAAGCTGTAACCAGTCATGATTCTGCATGGAGATGAAGTGCCAAAGGTAATTTTACATGATTAGGTTAATCCTCTCGACTTGGCCATTGGACTGGGGATGATAGGCTGAAGAAAAGTCCAATTTCACGTCTAGGAGTTTACAGAGGGCTCTCCAGAATTTCGAGGTGAACTAAGCCTACCGATCAGACGCGATATGAAGAGGTAAGCCATGCCAACGGAAGATGTGCTGGATGAAGAGGAGCAGAAGGTAGGCCGGTCAGCGGGATAAATGAGCCATCTTCGAGAACCGCTCCACCACCACCCAGACCGTTCTGCATCCTGCAGAGGAAGGAAGGTCTGTGACAAAGTCCATTTCTATATGCTGCCAGGGAGCATTGGGCACAGGCAGAGGTTGGAGCAGGCCAGCAGGCTTGGAGTGAGCAACTTTGTTGAAAGCACAAACAGTGCAGGACGAGACAAAGTCCACAATATCTTTGGGCAGCATGGGCCACCAGAAATGACAGGCAATCAGATCTCGGGTTTTACAAGCACCCGCATGCCCAGCCAGTTTGGAGCTGTGCCCCCCCACGAAGGATTCTCCTACTGTCTGCCATCCGCACAAAAGTCCTCCCCGGAGGGATGTCTCTAACTTGCAGAGGATTAGCAGAAATAATACAGGACGGGTCAATAATACTTTGCGGAGACACCACGCGGTCCTCTGTTTCAAACGACCTGGATAGGGCATAGGCCCTCACATTTTTGTCAGCGGGACGGTAGTGGAGCACAAATTGGAACCGGGTGAAGAACAGTGACCCCCTGGCTTGACGGGGGTTCAGCCGTTGGGCCGACTGGAGATAGGAGAGGTTCTTGTGGTTGGTATATATCAGGATGGGGTGAGTTGCACCCTCTAGTAGATGTCTCCACTCCTCCAGAGCCAACTTGATGGCCAGTAACTCCTGATCCCCAATAGGGTAATTGTGCTCTGCAGGAGAAAAAAAGTCTAGAGTAATAACCACATACCACTGCCTTCCCTTTGGAACCTCTCTGGAACAGAGGCGGCGTCCACCTTCAACGAAAACTGTCGAGACGCGTCAGGATGATGGAGGGTTGAGGCTGAAGTGAAGGCACTCTTAAGACTATTGAATGCAGATTCTGCCTCTGGAGTCCACACCTTGGCGTTCATACCATTTTTGGTGAGGGTAGAGACGAGAGCCGTCAGTGAACAGAAATTTGGGATAAACTGCCAGTAGAAGTTGGCAAATCCCAAAAAACGCTGTATGGACCTCAGGCCTTGAGGACGTGGCAATTCCAGGACAGACTTTACCTTCTCAGCATCCATCTTGATGCCTTCATCCGAGATGATGTAGCCCATGATGGGTAGAGAATTCTTCTCAAAAATGCACTTCTCCAGCTTGGCATACAGACGATTCTCCCTTAATCTCAGCAAAACTTAACGGACATGCCTCCGATGAGTCGTCGGGACTGGAGAGAAAATCAAAATATCATCTAAATAGACCACAACACAGACATAGAGGAGATCTTGGAAGATATCATTGACGAATTCTTGGAAGACCGCGGGAGCGTTACACAGACCGAAGGGCATTACCAGGTATTCGTAGTGCCCGTCTCGAGTGTTGAATGCCATCTTCCATTCGTCACCCTGGCGGATCCGGTTCAAATTGTAAGCCCCACGCAAGTCTAGTTTAGAAAAAATCTTGGCTCCTCGTATGCGGTCAAATAGTTCGGAAATTAGTGGCAACAGATATTTGTTCTTGACCATGATATGATTGAGACTACGGTAGTCAATGCAAGGTCGAAGAGATCCATCTTTTTTCTTGACAAAGAAGAACCCAGCCCTGGCTGGAGAGGAGGATTTTTGTATGAAACCCCTCTCCAGGTTCTCCTTGATATAGGCCGACATGGACTGAGTCTCTGGCAAGGAGAGAGGGTATACTCGTCCACGGGGAGGGGACACATTTGGAACCAGTTCAATGGGGCAGTCATAAGCCCGGGGTGGGGGAAGTGTCTCAGCCTCCTTCTTGCTGAAGACATCCGCAAACTGAGAGAAATGAGGAGGTAATCCTGCCAATGACTGAGGCAGTGGAGGTTGGACCGGATGGATCTGTAACAGACAGCGGTTGAGACATTTGGAGCCCCATTGGAGAACCTCCCCAAAATTCCAGTCCAGTACTGGGGCATGTAACCGGAGCCAAGGCAGGCCCAGTGTAATGTCCGTGGATGCGGACTGTCCGCTCCAGCCTCCCGCTGACAGCCGCAGCCACGAGTCGGCAAGCGCTGGCCCCAGCCTCCTCCTCAAGAGACGCCTGCATCCACTCACCTCCGCCGGAGCCCGCAGGGTGCGCGCGCACGCTCGTCCCCGCTCTTAAAGGGGCAGCGTGCGTACCGGACATCTTGAACGACCTTTGACCCGTGAGTACCCGAGGCTATAAGAGGGGTCCAGCCCCCTAGTTCGATGCCTGAGCGTTGTTAGTCTTTCCCAGTCTGTCTCGCAAATGGTTCCTTATTGTCTCCCGTTCCAGCTGTTACCCGTGCCCTGTTACCGTTCCTGTATTCCGTATTGTTCCTGTGCCTGCCACGTCTAGTGTCATCTGCCACGTCTAGTGTCATCTGCCACGCCAAGTGTCTTCTGCCACGCCAAGTGTCATCTGCCACGTCAAGTGTCTACCGCTTCATCGGATACTGCCCGCCACGTCTGACGCCACTTGCCGCACCTGCCTCAATCCGTGCTGAAGCCACAGCCACCGCCCGGACTATTTCAGGTACCCAAGCATTACTGTATGCCAATTACTTCCGCTTAGACTGTGACCTGGTCAGCTGCCTCCACGCTACGGCGGAGCGGCCTAGTGGGTCCACAAACCCTGTGTCCGTGACACCCAGTAGGACAGGATTGATGGCTTTAGGCACAACAAGAAACAAAATCAGTTCAGTATGAAGGCAGGGGCGTAGCTAGGGGGGGCAGGCGGGGCATGTGCCCCGGGCGCAGCTTACAGGGGGGCGCCAGCGCCCCCTCCTCCTGCACTATAATTGTACCTGTGTCGCAAGGACACAATTAGAAGCAATGAATGACCGGGCACGTTCCGTGCCCGGCCATTCAGCTCCTTTCCAAGAATGAAGCGACTGGTACCTTTTGTACCAGTGACGCTTCCGTCGATTAAAAAAGGCGCTGACTGACTGACAGGGAAAGTCATCCTGCCCAGCCAATCAGCGCCTTTCATAGACGCCGCGTTCAACCCCCTGGAGACCTGCGCAGAAGAGAGCAGGTCTCCATGGCTGCCGGACAGCGTGGGAGCGGGAATAAGGTGAGTTTGAATAGTTTTATTTTTTTAATTGTAATAAAAGTGTGCGGCTGTATCTACGGAGGGGACTTTATCTACACGCGGGGGGCTTTATCTATGGGGGGGTGTCTATCTACAGGGGGGGCTATCTCTACAGGGGGGCTATATCTACAGGGGTGGGCTATATCTACAGGGGAGCTATATCTACAGGGGGGCTATATACTGGGGTGGGCTATCTATGGAGCACCATATACAGGGGTGGGCTATAGCTACAGGGGGGGCTATATAGTATATAGCCCCCTGTAGATATAGCCCACCCCGTATATGGTGCTCCATAGATAGCCCCCCCTGTAGATATAGCCCCCCTGTATAGTCCCCCTGTATATAGTCCCCCTGTATATAGCCCAGCCCTGTATATAGCCCACCCCTGTAGATATAGCCCACCCCTGTAGATATAGCCCCCCTGTATATAGCCCACCCCTGTATATAGCCCTGCCCTGTATATAGCCCAGCCCTGTATATAGCCCAGCCCTGTATATAGCCCAGCCCTGTAGATATGGTCCCCCTGTAGATATGGTCCCCCTGTAGATATAGTCCCCCTGTAGATATAGCCCACCCCTGTATATAGTATCCCACAAATAGCTCCTCCTATAGTGCTCCACAGAAAGCCCACCCCTGTATATAGCTCCCTTGTACATATAGTCCACCCCTGTATATAGTGCTCCACAGATAGCCCACCCCTGTATAATTTAGTGGAGCACTATATACGGGGTTGGACTATATGTACAAGGGGGCTATATACAGGGGTGGGCTATCTGTGAAACACTATATACAGGGGTGGACTATATGTGGAGCACTATATACAGGGGTGGGCTATATCTACAGGGGGGCTACATACATGGTTGGGCTATCTGTGGAGCACTATATACAGGGGTGGACTATATGTGGAGTACTATATACAGGGGTGGACTATATGTGGAGTACTATATACAGGGGTAGGCTATATCTACAGGAGGGCTATATACAGGGGTGAGCTATCTGTAGAGCACTATATACAGGGGTGGGCTATCTGTAGAGCACTATAGGGGGAGTTATTTGTGGGACACTATATACAGGGGTGGGCTATATGGGGGCACTATCTACAGGGGTCACAGTGTGTGTGTGTGTGTGTGTGTGTGTGTGTGACACGGTGTATGGTGCTGTTATAATTAGAGGTGCAGTGTATGGCGCTATTATATTTAGGGGCGTAATGTGTGGTATAATGATAACTTTATATTTATTTATAGGTGCAGAAATGTTGGTAAAGTGAGAAGCTGAAGACATCTGAGCGGCAAACTGCAGAAATGGGCTGTGACCGGGAGAAGTCATCATAGAGGTCTGGACCGGATGGAGAAAAAGAACTAGAATCTGAGACGTCACCGGTGAGTCACTCAATGTAACTGTTTATTCTGACTCTAATCAGTAATGTAGTCACTGTACGATCTGCAGCGAGATGATTATGATATGATTTATTTTTGTGAAACAGCATCTCCCAGCATATCCTTACCATTGTTCGGGCCATGCTGGGAGCTGTAGTTTTACGCCGTACACACCTATACGGCAGGGGTTGCACTAAATTGAGTTGTATTTGTTCTGGGGCTGTATATATGTACTGAGCTTGGTTCTGGGTCTGTATATATGTACTGAGCTTGGCTCTTATGTTGTGTATAGAACCATATTGCTTGTAAAATGTACAAATGTTTTTATGCTCGCGTTACATAAAAATAAATGACACGTCGTTTGGTAGAGAAAACAAACACGGCGAGGGGGAAGGAGATGTCGGGAAAGAGGTGGGGGGGGGGCGCCATACTGAATCTTTGCCCCAGGTGCTGGAGAACCTAGCTACGCCTCTGATGAAGGGCTCCGACTTGGAGCCTTAGCGGCTTGGTTTCTGATACGATCAGGTCGGGCAGAGGCAGTCTATTCAGTGAGGCAACAGCCAAAGATGTCTCCAGGTGGACCGTGGGCAACTGGTGATTATCCACTAGGTATTTTTGGATGACGTTTGATGACCTTGAGTGCAGATAGGCAGAGACCCGGTGCGTCTTTTCGCCGGGCACTATGTTCACGGGGATGGACAGTTTAGAAGATAATTTTTTATTCAGCGCCGTTCCGCCTAGGGTTGTCACTTCAACCAATCCTAGGCACTGGAGATTTTTGGCTTCTGGGGACACAAATGGACAACATGGCCTCCGAGGCCGCAATACAGACAAAGTCCCGAAGTGCGTCTGCGTTGTTTCTAGTGGGCTGACAATTTGAGCCGGTCCACCTGCATAGGCTTCTCTGATGGAATAACTGGTGAGGGCAACAGGGATTACTGGAAAGTAGGAGCCAGCCTGGGGAATCTTCTCTCCCGACGAACCTCTCGAGATTGATAATGGTTCCTCATGTCAATTCGGGTGGCAAGAAGAATGAGGTCATCCAGGGTAGGTGGTAGATCACGAGCGGCAAGCTCATCTTTAATCTCGGAAGACAGTCCCTGCCAGAATGTAGCCACCAAGGCTTCATTTTCCAGGACCGCTCTACCGCCAGGGTGCGGAACTGAATGGCGTACTAGCCCACGGAGATGTCTCCATGGTGAAGGGTCAGCAGAGATGCAGCTGTTCATAGGACTTGTCCAGGTTCCCCAAATATTGCGCGATAAATCCGTAGGAAACACTGGAAGTCACGAGTCTCTGTCCCTGACGTTCCCAGACAGGATTCGCCCATGCTAGGGCCTTCCAGTAAGGAGAGAGACGATGAAAGTGGTCCTTGCACCATCGGAAGGGAACGCTCTGGCATGTAGACTGAAGTGGATCTGGCACTGGTTCAGAAATCCCCTGCAGGTACTCACGTCTCCATCGTAGCGAGGAGGTAGTGGCAGCGAGAATTGAGAGTCGGCATCGGTACTGACAGGATGTGTAGTAGGAGGAACAGCGGAGCAACAGGAACAGGTGCCTGTACAATGGAGTTCACTTCCAGGAGGAGTTGGGCTTCTTGTGACCGAAGGTCTCGCAGGTCTGCCTGCATGGCTTGTGACGTCGATATGGTCTTGGGTTGATCAGCGGGGTCCATGGCCTGAGCGTACTGTCATGATCCATGGGTATGTGGACCCACTAGGCCGCACCACCGCAGCGCAGTAGCAGCTGGCCAAAAAAAAGTCCTAGTACAAGAGTACCTTTGATAGTCCAGACAGTAGTGGAGGCTGAGGCACAGGTGAACTTGCAGGCAGATGACACAAGACATGGTGCATATCAGCAGGCGTGACAGATGACACAACACGACTCCAACACTCTAAGGCACGGGATACAGGTAGCAGGGCACGGGAACAGGATGACACTAAGGGACCATTTGCTATGACTAACATGGGTAAATACAACAACGCTCAGGCAATGAGTGAAACGGCGGAGCCCTTTTTATAGTCCAGGGTGATCATGGGCTAATTACAGATTTTACACATGTGTGTGTACTGGCCCTTTTAAGGCCGGGCGTGAGCGCGCGCGCACCCTACTGGAACCAGTGGAGGGAGATGCCGCCCGGCACTCACTCAACCATGGCCGCAGCCGTTGAGGGGTAAGTTAGAATGACGGTCCGCGGCTGTGGATGTTACAGCGATCACATCTAAGTTCATAACTTAGATCTTGTACAGGGAGGCAGTACTATCTGTACATATATCATTAAAAGGGAAAGACAGGGAGGCAGTACTATCTGTGCCCGCATCATTTAGGCCTCATGCACACGACCGTGATGTTTTTCTGGTCCGCAAATTCCAGGACCGTGTTCCGTGGAATGTCATCCGCAGTTCATCCGTATGTAATCCGCAAAAATGCGGATGAAAAAAAAAAGGACTTTTAAACAGGATGCCAAAAGCTTGGTCAAACTCCCTTTAGAAGGTCACATGATCCGCAAATCCGCAAACTGCGGATGACACACGGCGGTGTATCCGCAATTTCCACGGGCCCATTGACTTCTATTGGCATGTCTGCACCGCATTTGCGGCCCATAATAAGACATGTCCGGAGTTTCTGCGGCACGGATGTGCGGACATGCGGAGAGCCGTGAAAACACGGATAGTGGGTATGGCCACATAGAAATGAATGGGTCCGCAATTAACCCGTGGATTTGCGGTTGAATTGCGGACGCAAAAACACGGTCGTGTGCATGAGGCCTTACAGAGAGAGACAGGAAGACAGTACTATCTTTGTCTACATAATTTACAGAGAGAGACAGTAGTACCTGTGCCTGCATAATTTACAGAGAGACAGGGAGGCAGAACTATATGTACCTACTTCATCTACAGGAAGAGACAAGGAGGCAGTACTATCTGTACCTATGTAATTTACAGGAAGGCAGTACTAGCTGCACCTACATCATTTACCGGAAGGCAGTACAGGCGGTGCCTACATCATTTATAGGGAGAAACAGAGAGGCACTACTATCTGCACCTACATCACTTACAGGGAGAGACAGGGAAGTAGTACTAACTGTGCCTACATCACTTACAGAAAGAGACAGAGAGGCATTACAATCTGTGCCTACATCATTTACAGGGAGAGATAGGGAGGCAGTACTATCTGTGCCTACATCATTTACAGGAAAAGACAAGGAGGCAGTACCATCTGTAACTACATCATTTACAGGAAGGCAGTACTATCTGCACCTATATCACGTATAAGGAGAGACATGGAAGCAGTACTATCTGTACCTACATATTTTACATGGAAAGACAGGGAGGCAATACCATATTTGATGTGGACATTTGAGGTTCCTGGACCACAGCATTCAGACGTTTGATGGGCATCTTACAATTAAGAGCTACCCTTAGCCATCTTTATAATTCTATGTTGAAGGGCAAAAATGTAGAGATGTTTTGCACATGCCATTTTGGGATATCGCAACAAGAGACAGAAGCAGCATGGCAACGAAATGCCGAATCAACCCCCTGCAGGAATCCCTCCAAGATTTAGGTGTGTTTGTATCTCTGTCACATAAGAAGACACCAGTATTATAAATGGGCCCATGGTAGGATGGGGGTTTGATTACACTATTGCCGCACTGGGGCCCAGGAGCTCCAAGTTACCCCTCTGGGCCCACTGTAACTTTGGTGCCCCCTTAAAGTGTTAGTAAACGTTCGACAAACTTCTGACATGTCACAGTTTTGATTGGTGGGTTCTCCCCCATTGAATTAAACGGGGAGGTAAAACCCGAAACAAATAGCAGATGTTGCGATTTTTGCAGTGGAAGAGCTGCAATTCCGCGGCAAAATTTGAAACGCAGATAAAAAATCTTATACTTACCCAGAATTCTGTGTTTCTTCGTCCAGGCCGGCCTCCTGGGATGACGTTTCATACCCTGCGACGGCTTGGGTGACAGCGGGTTCTGCGTGTCTGCGACAAGCACTGGAAAGGTGATAAATGCTAGATCGGGGTAAGGTCCAACCGCTGGACTCCCACCGATCGCCAGAAGGGGGGACATTGGTCGTCGTCGTCGTCCCTCCGTCCCCCCCCGTTCCCCTCAGCCACAAGACCTCGGCTAGTAGGACTTTGAATGGAGTGGTGGTCGAGCATGTCTGGTGCTGCTCCATTCAAAGTCCTAAGTTCTAGCCATAGTCCCCTGGCTGAGAGGACCGGTGTACCCCATTATGGCGATCAAAGGTCCATACGCACAGGATGAGGGTGGCGCTCTGTAGCGGTGCTTAGGCGCTGGTCTTTTGGGGGTTCATGGTTAGAGGCATAACAAAAAACAAAATTTGCAGCGGCACACTGCACGCGCCGCCTACTGTGTCCCTCTTTGCTTTAAATAAAAGTTGAATTTATGTGCAAACGTACATACAATGCCTGTGGCAATTGTCACTGCGGTCACGTCATAATGTCACACGTCCACATGGTTGTAGTCACTTCAAAGTGAGGCGTGAGAGAATATTTTTAATGGTGGATGCATTGAAAATTGCCTTCATTTTTTAGATCATGGCTTTTTCTGAGAAAAATAAAAAATATATATAAATCTGCATCAAATCAGTTATGTATGTTATAACACTCGGAAGAAAAACTACATTTCCCAGAAAGCTTCATTCCATACTGTACCGAGCACTTCCGCCCCTTCTAGTCTTACAGCCTCTTATGACCATCCGTATCATGTTGTCTCATGTTTTGCGGCCATTTTTGAGGAGACCGCTCGTTGGGTAAAATATGTTTTGGTCTTCAAGAAAATGGCCGGCGATTCATATTTTCTTTCTATGACTTTGAGAAGGCGGACGGAGACTGTAGCCGGTGACATGTGCGGAGAAGCCCCCGCAATGCGATGTGAGGTGAGACAGGGAGGGGTCAGGGCTCCCGGGTCAGTCAGCAGTGGGTTGTCCTGTATTCAGTCCATGAAGAAATATAATTTATCATCAGTCCATATAATCAGACAGATGCGTAATACAGAGGGAGCGACGGTCGTGTGAAATAAATATAACTCGTCCTCCCCTGTCAAGTTGCTAAAATTATATCGTTTTTATATATATATATACAGACATATACACACTCGCCAACGCTGAGAAGTGACATCAGAGAAAGACCCCCGAGACCAGACCACTAAATACAGACCCTCTAAATGAATACAGACTCCTGACCCCTAATTACAGACCCCGGACTAGACCCATTAACAAACACAGCAAGCCGTAAACCCACCCTCTTTAAATACCGTCCCGCTAATTACAGACCCCTAATTACAGACTCCAGACCCCCTAAATACAGATCTCAGGCCAGACCCCCTAAATACAGACTCCGGACCCCTTAAATACAGATCTCAGGCCAGACCCCCTAATTACAGACTCCGGACCCCTTAAATACAGTTCTCAGGCTAGACCCCTAAATACAGACCCCCAGACTCCCTAAATACAGACCAGACCCCCTAAACTAATACAGACTCCCTAAATACAGACTCCGGACCCCCTAACTGCAGACTCCTTAAATACAGATCTCAGGCCAGACCCGTAAATCCAGACCCCAGACTCCTAAATACAGACCAGATCCCCTAAACGAATACAGACTCCGGACCCCCTAAGTACAGACTCCGGATTAGACCCCTAAATAAAGACCTCAGACCAGACCTCCTAAGTACAGACTCCGGACCCCTAAATACAGATCCCGGATTAGACCCCTAAGTAAAGATTTCGGACCAGACCCCCTAAATACAGCCCCTAGACCGGTCCCTGTCATTTCTCCTGTGTCCTTCCACAATTGGTTGCATTGCCGCTCTGTTTTGTTGCCTGACCCGCTCTTCATCCTGAGCCTCCCGGTTCATGCCAGAACTGCAGTGAAGACTGACACACAGGCCGACATGTAGGAGAGAGGAGGAGGTTACAGAACCCTGCCGAATATTGTGTCTGTGGAAAGCTGAATAATGACTCCTATATTACATACAGTCTAACCCCACACGTTATGGGATCCTGATCAATCAGCGTCTTACAGAAATAGTCCCATGCCGGAGTAACAGAAATGTACCTGATAGTCCGGCACATGGCAGCCCACAGACGGTTCAGAATATCAGTCCTGATGAAGCCGAATGATCAGAACTTTACTATGTATATATATATTCATTCATTCATCATCATGTTTTATTTTAGGGACCCTGAGCCTCATCTGAGAATCACTGACGCCCTGACACCATGTATGCCCCCAGGAAGCTGGCGTTCTCTGTCCTCGGACGATGTCCTTGGCGTCATTGCCACCGGAGACGCAGTGCAGCCGCCCACAAGTTTAGTGTGCGGGAAGCTCTTGTGGCAAATGTGGAGGAAGGCGCAAAAAATATCAAAATCCAGGTAATTGTTTTATATGTTTCTTACCTATTGAGACCAAACACATAAAGAAAATAATCCGAAAGGGCCGACCGAAGAACTCCTGCCCCTCCCTCCTCGCCAAGAGAAAATGTTGGGCCCTCCCCCTCTTCTGCAGTTAGTAGTATACTCACACATCACCCTGGGTTCAGGGGCTTAGGGGTTAATAATAATTTCCCTGGTGGTCTAGGATGGCTGAGTGGTTAATACATTTCATCCTAGGTGGTCTACATGGGCGAAGGAGTAATAACCCTGCTGGTCCAGTGTAGTGAAGGGGTTAATGCCAATGTGCCTTGTGGTCCAGGGTAGTGAAGGGGTTAATGCCAGCGTGCCTGGTGGGCCAGTGTAGTGAAGGGGTTAATGTCAGTGTGCCTGGTGGTCCATTGTAGTGAAGGGGTTAATGCCAGTGTGCCTGGTGGTCCAGTGTAGTGAAGGGGTTAATGCCAGTGTGCCTGGTGGTCCAGGGTAGTGAAGGGGTTAATGCTAGTGGGCCTGGTGGTCCAGTGTAATGGAGGGGTTAATGCCAGTGTGCCTGGTGGTCCAGTGTAGTGAAGGGGTTAATGCCAATGTGCCTTGTGGTCCAGGGTAGTGAAGGGGTTAATGCCAGTGTGCCTGGTGGTCCAGTGTAATGAAGGGGTAAATGCCAGCGTGCCTGGTGGGCCAGTGTAGTGAAGGGGTTAATGTCAGTGTGCCTGGTGGTCCATTGTAGTGAAGGGGTTAATGCCAGTGTGCCTGGTAGTCCAGTGTAGTGAAGGGGTTAATGCCAGTGTGCCTGGTAGTCCAGTGTAGTGAAGGGGTTAATGCCAGTGTGCCTGGTGGTCCAGTGTAGTGAAGGGGTTAATGCCAGTGTGCCTGCTGGTCCAGTGTAGTGAAGGGGTTAATGCCAGTGTGCCTGCTGGTCCAGTGTAGTGAAGGGGTTAATGCCAATGTGCCTGGTGGTCCAGTGTAATGAAGGCGTAAATGCCAGCGTGCCTGGTGGTCCAGTGCAGTGAAGGGGTTAATGCCAGCGTGCCTGGTGGTCCAGTGCAGTGAAGGGGTTAATGCCAGCGTGCCTGGTGGTCCAGTGCAGTGAAGGGGTTAATGCCAGCGTGCCTGGTGGTCCAGGGTAGTGAAGGGGTTAATGCCAGCGTGCCTGGTGGTCCAGTGTAGTGAAGGGGTTAATGCCAGTGTGCCTGGTGGTCCAGTGTAGTGAAGGGGTTAATGCCAGCGTGCCTGGTGGTCCAGATAGTGAAGGGGTTAAAGCCAGCGTGCCTGGTGGTCCAGTGTAGTGAAGGGGTTAATGCCAGTGTGCCTGGTGGTCCAGTGTAGTGAAGGGGTTAATGCCAGCGTGCCTGGTGGTCCAGGGTAGTGAAGGGGTTAATGCTAGTGGGCCTGGTGGTCCAGGGTAGTGAAGGGGTTAATGCTAGTGGGCCTGGTGGTCCAGGGTAGTGAAGGGGTTAATGCTAGTGGGCCTGGTGGTCCAGGGTAGTGAAGGGGTTAATGCTAGTGGGCCTGGTGGTCTAGTGTAGTGCAGCCCTGTACATTTAATGTTCACATCCCAGCAGTGACTGTTTTGTGTGTTTATCTGTGAACATTAATGTGGTTGGTGATTTGGATCCACGCCAGGACTACGTGGCAACGCTGCGCCTCACAGAAATCGGGAGGGGACATGATGTCATCAGGATCTCTGCATAGTTCAGCTCTCTCCAGATCCCCCTCCTCACTGTGTCTCCATCTGTGTCTTATTTGAGGTGGTACAATGACCCTTAGCCTTTCTGCTGACTAGTGATTTTGAGCTGATCAGTTTTACTGTAGTCAGTAAAACGAGATTCTTTCTAAGCACCCCTATGTAGCGCAGCCTATTTGGCCACTAGATGTCAGCACATGTGAGAGAGCTCTGAAATGACTGGTGGATCACTTTATAACAAGTATGAGGCTGTGTCTGCATTGTCACGTATCCTGTGCCACCTCTTCTTACAGGGATGGGTGCGCTCTGTCCGCTCGCAGAAAGAAGTTTTATTTATGCACGTTAATGATGGTTCGTCATTGGAAAGCCTCCAGATTGTGGCCGAGCCCAGTCTTAAAAGCAGGTATGGAGTGTGCAGAATACATGTGACGTAATAAGACACTGGTGCGATGTTATTATATAATTCACAGTTGTGGCCCTAGAGCTGCACTCACTATTCTGCTGGTGGAGTCACTGTCTACATACATTACATTACTTATCCTGTACTGATCCTGAGTTACATCCTGTATTATACTCCAGAGCTGCACTCACTATTCTGCTGGTGGAGTCACTGTCTACATACATTACATTACTTATCCTGTACTGATCCTGAGTTACATCCTGTATTATACTCCAGAGCTGCACTCACTATTCTGCTGGTGGAGTCACTGTCTACATACATTACATTACTTATCCTGTACTGATCCTGAGTTACATCCTGTATTATACTCCAGAGCTGCACTCACTATTCTGCTGGTGGAGTCACTGTGTACATACATTACATTACTTATCCTGTACTGATCCTGAGTTACATCCTGTATTATACTCCAGAGCTGCACTCACAATTCTGCTGGTGGAGTCACTGTGTACATACATTACATTACTTATCCTGTACTGATCCTGAGTTACATGCCGTATTATACTGCAGAGCCGCACTCCGTATTCTGCTGGTGGAGTCACTGTGTACATACATTACATTACTTATCCTGTACTGATCCTGAGTTACAGCCTGTATTATACTCCAGAGCTGCACTCACTATTCTGCTGGTGGAGTCACTGTATACATACATTACATTACTTATCCTGTACTGATCCTGAGTTACATCCTGTATTATACTCCAGAGCTGCACTCACTATTCTGCTGGTGGAGTCACTGTGTACATACATTACATTACTTATCCTGTACTGATCCTGAGTTATATCCTGTATTATACGCCAGAGCTGCACTCACTATTCTGCTGGTGGAGTCACTGTGTACATACATTACATTACTTATCCTGTACTGATCCTGAGTTACATCCTGTATTA
Organism: Rhinoderma darwinii; assembly: GCF_050947455.1. Lineage (NCBI taxonomy): Eukaryota > Metazoa > Chordata > Amphibia > Anura > Rhinodermatidae > Rhinoderma > Rhinoderma darwinii. The sequence continues at coordinate 13,410,829 of NC_134688.1, read as the reverse complement.
TACTCCAGAGCTGCACTCACTATTCTGCTGGTGGAGTCACTGTGTACATACATTACTTATCCTGTACTGATCCTGAGTTACATCCTGTATTATACTCCAGAGCTGCACTCACTATTCTGCTGGTGGAGTCACTGTGTACATACATTACATTACTTATCCTGTACTGATCCTGAGTTACATGCCGTATTATACTCCAGAGCTGCACTCACTATTCTGCTGGTGGACACTGTGTACATACATTACATTATTTATCCTGTACTGATCCTGAGTTACATCCTGTATTATACTCCAGAGCTGCACTCACTATTCTGCTGGTGGAGACACTGTTTACATACATTACATTACTTATCCTATACTGATCCTGAGTTATATCCTGTATTATACTCCAGAGCTGCACTCACTATTCTGCTGGTGGAGTCACTGTGTACATACATACATTACATTACTTATCCTGTACTAATCCTGAGTTACATCCTGTGTTATAATCCAGAGCAGCACTCACTATTCTTCTGGTGGAGTGACTGTGTACATACATTACATTACTTATCCTGTACTGATCCTGAGTTACATCCTGTATTATACTCCAGAGCTGCACTCACTATTCTGCTGGTGGAGTCACTGTGTACATACATTACTTATCCTGTACTGATCCTGAGTTACATCCTGTATTATACTCCAGAGCTGCACTCACAATTCTGCTGGTGGAGTCACTGTGTACATACATTACATTACTTATCCTGTACTGATCCTGAGTTACATGCCGTATTATACTCCAGAGCTGCACTCACTATTCTGCTGGTGGAGACACTGTGTACATACATTACATTGCTTATCCTGTACTGATCCTGAGTTACATCCTGTATTATACTCCAGAGCTGCACTCACTATTCTGCTGGTGGAGACACTGTGTACATACATTACATTACATTACTTATCCTGTACTAATCCTGAGTTACATCCTGTGTTATAATCCAGAGCAGCACTCACTATTCTTCTGGTGGAGTGACTGTGTACATACATTACATTACTTATCCTGTACTGATCCTGAGTTACATCCTGTATTATACTCCAGAGCTGCACTCACTATTCTGCTGGTGGAGACACTGTGTACATACATTACATGACTTATCCTGTACTGATCCTGAGTTACATCCTGTATTATACTCCAGAGCTGCGCTCACTATTCTGCTGGTGGAGTCACGGTGTACATTACATTACTTATCCTGTACTGATCCTGAGTTATATCCTGTATTATACTCCAGATCTGCACTCACTATTCTGCTGGTGGAGTCACTGTGTATATATATTACATTACTTATCCTGTACTGATCCTGAGTTACATCCTGTATTATACTCCAGAGCTGCACTCACTATTCTGCTGGTGGAGTCACTGTGTACATACATTACTTATCCTGTACTGATCCTGAGTTACATCCTGTATTATACTCCAGAGCTGCACTCACTATTCTGCTGGTGGAGTCACTGTGTACATGCATTACATTACTTATCCTGTACTGATCCTGAGTTACATCCTCTCTTATACTCCAGAGCTGCACTCACTATTCTGCTGGTGGAGTCACTGTGTACATGCATTACATTACTTATCCTGTACTGATCCTGAGTTACATCCTGTATTATACTCCAGAGCTGCACTCACTATTCTGCTGGTGGAGTCACTGTGTACATACATTACATTACTGATCCTGAGTTACATCCTGTATTATACTCCAGAGCTGCACTCACTATTCTGCTGGTGGAGTCACTGTGTACATACATTACATTACTTATCCTGTACTGATCCTGAGTTACATCCTGTATTATACTCCAGAGCTGCACTCACTATTCTGCTGGTGGAGTCACTGTGTACATACATTACATTACTTATCCTGTACTGATCCTGAGTTACAGCCTGTATTATACTCCAGAGCTGCACTCACTATTCTGCTGGCTGTTAATGGAAACAGTCAGCAAGCTTCTTGACAGACACACTGCTAACGCTTTTTCTCGTTCTTGCACAGTGCGATCGGTTTCGGCAGTTCGGTGGAAGTCTGCGGAGTGTTGGTAAAGAGCCTCAGCAAGAAACAGAATGTGGAGCTGAAGGCCACGGAGATTCGTGTAATAGGAGAATGTGACTCAAAGGTAAGAAGTTCCGGGGGGGGGCTGTAGTGCAGTCAGGCAGGTGGATTTACTTATTATCTACAGCAAATCTGCAGCAATTTAGGACACGGCGCAGTTACTGACCCACCATACAGTGTAATTGTAGGGGCAGTCCAGACAAAATTCAACATCTCAGTTTAGCCCTCAATTCTTGGTGCTCCCCAAGCCCCTGTGTGGTTACCTTCCCCCAGCGAGCCATTTTTAAAATTCCCTTCTGCGGACGACCTGACCCAGCTCCTCAGCCAGTCTAAAAGGGGTTTTCAGGATTAGAAAAACATCACTGCATTCTAGCGCCACACCTGTCTACAGGTTGTTTGTGGTATTGCAGTGCAGCCCTATTCAATTCAATAAAGCTAAGACCCAATATAAGACCCAACCCATGGTAAGGTGTGGGGCTGTTTTTGGAAACCTGTACAACCCCTGTCCATGAAACTTGCATAGTGACATCACATCCAGACGTCACGTCACATCACATCATCTGCCCTCAGACACTATTTTTCTGAGATTCTCTCTTCCGAATCAAATAAGGGGTTCTAAACAAGGGGCCCATCTATTATCTGTGATACGTAATTGTTGTTATTTTTTTGCAGGATTTTCCCTTTAAAATCAAAGAGCATCACCCCCCAGAATATGTCCGGCAGTTTCCCCACCTGCGCTGCAGGACAAACATATTTGGTTCCTTACTCCGAGTCCGCAGTGAAGCCACGTCCGCCATCCACCAGTTCTTCAAGGTATGGATATTTCTTATTTGGCCTGTGTGATGTTGTAGTCAGGCTCCCTGTGCTTAGCCAAGTGTGTGTCTCCATGGTTACAGACTACAAACAAACCCTGTGTAGTCTGATGCTGCAGCCATGTCTCGCTCTCTTCCATCTTTTCCCTCTACTACGGTCTGTAGGTTATAAAGAAGAGGGAGTGGAGTGACTGCAAAATCAGACTGCACATTGTTTGTTTGTAGTCTGTAATCATGGAGACACCAGTCTGCATAGGAGCTGTATACACAAAACGGTAGGACATTTTTTATAAAGCCTGTTTGCAAAATTGCTCTACCCCGCTCCATACACATGCAGGAGCTGTCTGCCGTAACTCTATGGCGGATGGTGCCAAGGGGTTAAATAGCAGCTGCCTGACGGGTACATCCTTAAAGGCTATGTTCACTTCTGCCACCATCTTTTTTTCTTTATTGGTCCAATAAGTCTAAAATATAATTGAATCAATGTTTCAAATTGTCTCGATTAAAATATCGAACCGTTTTGTGTATGCAGCTACCAAATAAACGCAAACAAGAAGTAGGGGACGCATGTAAGGTGATACGGCTATAGGATCAGACTACACATAGGTTTGCATAGGAGCTGCATACAAGGTTTGTTTTGGTCTAATACTATTTTAATATGATCGCCTCCTGATTTGGAAGTATTAGACCAGGATCCCAAGGTGATCGGCTGGGCGGTATCTTCTATCCTCGGGGACTGTGGTCCAGGAGCTGCATTTAACATAGGGGTCTAATGGGTAAATTAAGGACTATAGGTTTAGAAAGTATCGTTTGTAATTGGATTGAGAATTGGCTCAAGGACCGTATCCAGAGAGTTGTGGCCAATGATCCCTACTCTGAATGGTCCCCGGTTATAAGTGGTGACCCCAGGGTTCAGTGCTGGGACCACTATTATTCAACTTATTTATTAATGATATAGAGGATGGGATTAATAGCACTATTTCTATTTTTGCAGATGACACCAAGCTATGTAATATAGTTCAGTCTATGGAAGATGTTCATGAATTACAGGCAGATTTAAACAAACTAAGTGTTTGGGCGTCCACTTGGCAGATGAAGTTTAATGTAGATAAATGTAAAGTTATGCATCTTGGTACCAACAACCTGCATGCATCATATGTCCTAGGGGGCGCTACACAGGGGGCGTCACTTGTGGAGAAGGATCTGGGTGTAATAATCTGCAGCATCATATGTCCTAGGGGGAGCTACACTGGGGGAGTCACTTGTTGAGAAGGATCTGGGTGTAATAATCTGTAGCATCGTATGTCCTAGGGGGCGCTACACAGGGGGCGTCACTTGTGGAGAAGGATCTGGGTGTAATAATCTGCAGCATCATATGTCCTAGGGCAGGGGTCTCAAGCATGCGGCCCGCGGGCCGCATGCGGCCCCTGGGGCTGTCATCTGCGGCCCGCGGGACACAGAGCCGCTAGTATCGGCTCTGCTCCGAGACTCTGGAATTCCCTGACATCGCTGTCCACATATGAACAGCGATGTCTGGGGCTTCCCCAGAGCCGGAGTCCCGGGCAGAGCGCTAGTACAGGCTCTGCTCCGGGACTCTGTGGAATTCCCTGACATCGCTGCCCATATATGGACAGTGTGTCAGGGTCTTGCCCAGAGCGGAGCAGAGCGCTGGTGTCGGCTCTGCTCCTGGACTCTGTGGAATTCCCTGACATCGCTGTCCACATATGAACAGCGATGTCTGGGGCTTCCCCAGAACCGGAGTCCCGAGCGGAGCGCTGGTGTCGGCTCTGCTCCGGGACTTTGGAATTCCCTGACATCGCTGCCCATATATGGACAGTGTGTCAGGGTCTTGCCCAGAGTGCTGGTGTCGGCTCTGCTCCTGGACTCTGTGGAATTCCCTGACATCGCTGTCCACATATGAACAGCGATGTCTGGGGCTTCCCCAGAGCCGGAGTCCCGAGCGGAGCGCTGGTGTCGGCTCTGCTCCGGGACTCTGGAATTCCCTGACATCGCTGCCCATATATGGACAGTGTGTCAGGGTCTTGCCCAGAGCGGACCAGAGTGCTGGTGTCGGCTCTGCTCCTGGACTCTGTGGAATTCCCTGACATCGCTGTCCACATATGAACAGCGATGTCTGAGGCTTCCCCAGAGCTGGAGCCCCGAGCAGAGCGCTGGTGTCTGCTCTGCTCCTGGACTCTGTGGAATTCCCTGACATCACTGCCCATATATGGACAGTGTGTCAGGGTCTTGCCCAGAGCGGAGCAGAGCGCTGGTGTCGGCTCTGCTCCTGGACTCTGTGGAATTCCCTGACATCGCTGTCCACATATGAACAGCGATGTCTGAGGCTTCCCCAGAGCTGGAGCCCCGAGCAGAGCGCTGGTGTCTGCTCTGCTCCTGGACTCTGTGGAATTCCCTGACATCACTGCCCATATATGGACAGTGTGTCAGGGTCTTGCCCAGAGCGAAGCAGAGCGCTGGTGTCGGCTCTGCTCCTGGACTCTGTGGAATTCCCTGACATCGCTGTCCACATATGAACAGCGATGTCTGGGGCTTCCCCAGAGCCGGAGTCCCGAGCGGAGCGCTGGTGTCGGCTCTGCTCCGGGACTCTGTGGAATTCCCTGACATCGCTGCCCATATATGGACAGTGTGTCAGGGTCTTGCCCAGAGCGGAGCAGAGCGCTGGTGTCGGCTCTGCTCCTGGACTCTGTGGAATTCCCTGACATCGCTGTCCACATATGAACAGCGATGTCTGGGGCTTCCCCAGAGCCGGAGTCCCGAGCGGAGCGCTGGTGTCGGCTCTGCTCCGGGACTCTGTGGAATTCCCTGACATCGCTGCCCATATATGGACAGTGTGTCAGGGTCTTGCCCAGAGCGGAGCAGAGCGCTGGTGTCGGCTCTGCTCCTGGACTCTGTGGAATTCCCTGACATCGCTGTCCACATATGAACAGCGATGTCTGGGGCTTCCCCAGAACCGGAGTCCCGAGCGGAGCGCTGGTGTCGGCTCTGCTCCGGGACTCTGGAATTCCCTGACATCGCTGCCCATATATGGACAGTGTGTCAGGGTCTTGCCCAGAGCGGAGCAGAGCGCTGGTGTCGGCTCTGCTCCTGGACTCTGTGGAATTCCCTGACATCGCTGTCCACATATGAACAGCGATGTCTGGGGCTTCCCCAGAGCCGGAGCCCCGAGCAGAGCGCTGGTGTCGGCTCTGCTCCTGGACTCTGTGGAATTCCCTGACATCACTGCCCATATATGGACAGTGTGTCAGGGTCTTGCCCAGAGCGAAGCAGAGCGCTGGTGTCGGCTCTGCTCCTGGACTCTGTGGAATTCCCTGACATCGCTGTCCACATATGAACAGCGATGTCTGGGGCTTCCCCAGAGCCGGAGTCCCGAGCGGAGCGCTGGTGTCGGCTCTGCTCCGGGACTCTGTGGAATTCCCTGACATCGCTGCCCATATATGGACAGTGTGTCAGGGTCTTGCCCAGAGCGGAGCAGAGCGCTGGTGTCGGCTCTGCTCCTGGACTCTGTGGAATTCCCTGACATCGCTGTCCACATATGAACAGCGATGTCTGGGGCTTCCCCAGAGCCGGAGTCCCGAGCAAAGCGCTGGTGTCGGCTCTGCTCCGGGACTCTGTGGAATTCCCTGACATCGCTGTCCACATATGAACAGCGATGTCTGGGGCTTCCCCAGAGCCGGAGTCCCGAGCAAAGCGCTGGTGTCGGCTCTGCTCCGGGACTCTGTGGAATTCCCTGACATCGCTGTCCACATATGAACAGCGATGTCTGGGGCTTCCCCAGAGCCGGAGTCCCGAGCAGAGCGCTGGTGTCGGCTCTGCTCCGGGACTCTGTGGAATTCCCTGACATCGTTGTCCACATATAAACAGCGATGTCTGGGGCTTCCCCAGAGCCGGAGTCCCGGGCAGAGCGCTAGTACAGGCTCTGCTCCGGGACTCTGTGGAATTCCCTGACATCGCTGCCCATATGTGGACAGTGTGTCAGGGTCTTCCCCATAGCGGAGTCCCGGGCAGAGCGCTAGTATAGGCTCTGCTCCGGGACGCTGCGGAATTCTCTGACATCGCTGTCCATACATCGACAATGATGTCAGGGGCTTCCCCAGAGCAGGAGCCCCAGTGATGTCAGGAGCACAGCTGGAGTCCCAGGAAGAGCCTACTAGCGCTCTGCCTGGGACTCCAGCTCTGGGCAAGCCCCTGACATCACTGGGGCAGCCTCTACAGAGGGCACTGGGGCAGCCTCTACAGAGGGCACTGGGGCAGCCTCTACAGAGGGCACTGTGGCGGCCTCTACAGAGGGCACTGTGGCGGCCTCTACAGAGGGCACTGTGGCGGCCTCTACAGAGGGCACTGTGGCGGCCTCTACAGAGGGCACTGTGGCGGCCTCTACAGAGGGCACTGTGGCGGCCTCTACAGAGGGCACTGTGGCGGCCTCTACAGAGGGCACTGTGGCGGCCTCTACAGAGGGCACTGTGGCGTTATCTACAAGTGGGTGTGTGACAGTATCTGAAGAGGACACTGGCATTATCTAGGGGTGTGTTGCATTATCTACAGAGGGCACTGTGGCAGCATCTACAGAGGACACTGTGGCCTTATCTACCGAGGGCACTGGCCTTATCTAGGGGTGTGTTGCATTATCCACAGAGGGCACTGCGGCAGCATCTACAGAGAGCACTGCGGCAGCATCCACAGAGGGCACTGCGGCAGCATCTACAGAGGGCAGTGCGGCAGCATCTACAGAGGGCACCGCGGTAGCATCTACAGAGGGCACTGTGGCAGTATCTACAGAGGGCACTGCGGCAGCATCTACAGAGGGCACTGCGGCAGCATCCACAGAGGGCACTGCGGCAGCATCCACAGAGGGCACTGGGTCAGCATCTACAGAGGGCACTGCGGCAGCATCCACAGAGGGCACTGGGTCAGCATCCACAGAGGGCACTGTGCAGCATCTACAGAGGGCACTGTGGCAGCATCTACAGAGGGCACTGTGCAGCATCTACAGAGGGCACTGTGGCAGTATCTACAGAGGGCACTGCGGCAGCATCCACAGAGGGCACTGGGTCAGCATCTACAGAGGGCACTGTGCAGCATCTACAGAGGGCACTGCGGCAGCATCTACAGAGGGCACTGTGGCAGCATCTACAGAGGGCACTGCGGCACTATCTAAAAAGGGGCTGCCCAATCTTGACATGTGTGCTAACTGAGCCGCCGGACTGCATTTAGCGACACTTAAACTGGAAAACTGGATTGTTGAAATAAGCACGTGGAGAAATATCTCACATTTTAAACCTAGCGCTATTATTATAGTAATGTAGTATTATTATTCTAGTAATATAGTGTTATAGTAGATCAAATAACTAATTGATTAACAATAATTTTGTATTGTATCAAATTTGAAAGTAATGCGGCCCGTCAACTTCCCATTTTTTCTATATGCGGCCCACTTACCCGGCCGAGTTTGAGACCCCTGTCCTAGGGGGAGCTACACTGGAGGAGTCACTTGTAGAGAAGGATCTGGGTGTAATAATCTGCAGCATCATATGTCCTAGGGGGAGCTACACTGGGGGAGTCACTTGTTGAGGAGGATCTGGGTGTAATAATCTGCAGCATCATATGTCCTAGGGGGAGCTACACTGGGGGAGTCACTTGTAGAGAAGGATCTGGGTGTAATAATCTGCAGCATCATATGTCCTAGGGGGGGCTATACTGGGGGAGTCACTTGTAGAGAAGGATCTGGGTGTAATAATCTGCAGCATCATATGTCCTAGGGGGAGCTACACTGGGGGAGTCACTTGTTGAGGAGGATCTGGGTGTAATAATCTGCAGCATCATATGTCCTAGGGGGAGCTACACTGGGGGAGTCACTTGTAGAGAAGGATCTGGGTGTAATAATCTGCAGCATCATATGTCCTAGGGGGGGCTATACTGGGGGAGTCACTTGTAGAGAAGGATCTGGGTGTAATAATCTGCAGCATCATATGTCCTAGGGGGAGCTACACTGGGGGAGTCACTTGTAGAGAAGGATCTGGGTGTAATAATCTGCAGGATCATATGTCCTAGGGGGAGCTACACTGGGGGAGTCACTTGTTGAGGAGGATCTGGGTGTAATAATCTGCAGCATCATATGTCCTAGGGGGCGCTACACTGGGGGAGTCACTTGTAGAGAAGGATCTGGGTGTAATAATCTGCAGCATCATATGTCCTAGGGGGAGCTACACTGGGGGAGTCACTTGTTGAGGAGGATCTGGGTGTAATAATCTGCAGCATCATATGTCCTAGGGGGCGCTACACTGGGGGAGTCACTTGTAGAGAAGGATCTGGGTGTAATAATCTGCAGCATCATATGTCCTAGGGGGAGCTACACTGGGGGAGTCACTTGTAGAGAAGGATCTGGGTGTAATAATCTGCAGGATCATATGTCCTAGGGGGAGCTACACTGGGGGAGTCACTTGTTGAGGAGGATCTGGGTGTAATAATCTGCAGCATCATATGTCCTAGGGGGCGCTACACTGGGGGAGTCACTTGTTGAGAAGGATCTGGGTGTAATAATCTGCAGCATCATATGTCCTAGGGGGAGCTACACTGGGGGAGTCACTTGTTGAGAAGGATCTGGGTGTAATAATCTGCAGCATCATATGTCCTAGGGGGAGCTACACTGGGGGAGTCACTTGTTGAGGAGGATCTGGGTGTAATAATCTGCAGCATCATATGTCCTAGGGGGTGCTACACTGGGGGAGTCACTTGTTGAGAAGGATCTGGGTGTAATAATCTGCAGCATCATATGTCCTAGGGGGCGCTACACTGGGGGAGTCACTTGTTGAGGAGGATCTGGGTGTAATAATCTGCAGCATCACATGTCCTAGGGGGAGCTACACTGGCGGAGTCACTTGTTGAGAAGGATCTGGGTGTAATAATCTGCAGCATCATATGTCCTAGGGGGAGCTACACTGGCGGAGTCACTTGTAGAGAAGGATCTGGGTGTAATAATCTGCAGCATCATATGTCCTAGGGGGCGCTACACTGGTGGAGTCACTTGTTGAGAAGGATCTGGGTGTAATAATCTGCAGCATCATATGTCCTAGGGGGAGCTACACTGGGGGAGTCACTTGTAGAGAAGGATCTGGGTGTAATAACCTGCAGCATCATATGTCATAGGGGGAGCTACACTGGGGGAGTCACTTGTTGAGAAGGATCTGGGTGTAATAATCTGCAGCATCATATGTCCTAGGGGGGCTACACTGGGGGAGTCACTTGTAGAGAAGGATCTGGGTGTAATAATCTGCAGCATCATATGTCCTAGGGGGGCTACACTGGGGGAGTCACTTGTTGAGAAGGATCTGGGAGTAATAATCTGCAGCATCATATGTCCTAGGGGGGGCTACACTGGGGGAGTCACTTGTAGAGAAGGATCTGGGAGTAATAATCTGCAGCATCATATGTCCTAGGGGGAGCTACACTGGGGGAGTCACTAGTTGAGAAGGATCTGGGTGTAATAATCTGCAGCATCATATGTCCTAGGGGGGGCTACACTGGGGGAGTCACTTGTAGAGAAGGATCTGGGAGTAATAATCTGCAGCATCATATGTCCTAGGGGGAGCTACACTGGGGGAGTCACTTGTTGAGAAGGATCTGGGTGTAATAATCTGCAGCATCATATGTCCTAGGGGGCGCTACACTGGGGGAGTCACTTGTAGAGAAGGATCTGGGTGTAATAATCTGCAGCATCATATGTCCTAGGGGGAGCTACACTGGGGGAGTCACTTGTTGAGAAGGATCTGGGTGTAATAATCTGCAGCATCATATGTCCTAGGGGGCGCTACACTGGCGGAGTCACTTGTTGAGAAGGATCTGGGTGTACTTGTAAATCATAAACTCAATAACAGCATGCAGTGTCAATCAGCTGCTTCAAAGGCCAGCAGGATATTGTCGTGTATTAAAAGAGGCCTGGACTCGCGGGACAGGGATGTAATAATGCCACTTTACAAAGCATTAGTGAGGCCTCATCTAGAATATGCAGTTCAGTTCTGGGCTCCAGTTCATAGAAAGGATGAAAAATACAAAGAAGAGCAACGAAGCTAATTAGGGGCATGGAGAATTTAAGTTATGAGGAGAGATTGAAAGAATTAAACCTATTTAGCCTTGAAAAAAGACGACTAAGGGGGGACATGATTAACTTATATAAATATATGAATGGCACATACAAAAAATATGGTGAAATCCTGTTCCTTGTAAAACCCCCTCAAAAAACAAGGGGGCACTCCCTCCGTCTGGAGAAAAAAAGGTTCAACCTGCAGAGGCGACAAGGCTTCTTTACAGTGAGAACTGTGAATCTATGGAATAGTCACCGCAGGAGCCGTCACAGCAGGGACAGGAGATGCTGCAAAAAAGGCAAAGATCATTTCCTAGAACAAAAAAATATTAACTCCTATGTGTAGAAATGTTTCCCTTCCCTTTTCTCATCCCTTGGTTGAACTTGATGGACATGTCTTTTTTCAACCGTACTAACTATGTAACACTAGGTGGCGCTGTTTTCCATGAAATTGATACATTGCTGAGGGACATAATTCTGTATCTACTGTAGAGGAACCCAACTAGTTTTAGGCCTCATTCACACGACAGGGTCCGAGTGCCGGCCGGGAAAATCTGCCGTTTTTGGCCGATTTTCCCGGCCGGTTTGCATCCGATTTGTATCCGTTCCGATTCCGTTCCGGGCCGAGTTGCCGTTTTTACCGGCCGATTTGGACCCGATTTGCATCCGTTTTTTTCCCTGTCCGTTTTAAAATCGGATGAATTTCATTTAAATTTGTTGCCACACACAGCCCTTTGTAGATAATGCCAAAGCCCCCCTGGTAGGTAATGCCACCCAGCCCCCTGTTGGTGATGCCACACAGCCCCCTGTAGGTAATGCCACACAGCCCCCTGTAGGTGATGCCACCCAGCCCCCTGTAGGTGATGCCACCCAGCCCCCTGTAGGTGATGCCACCCAGCCCCCTGTAAGTAATGCCACCCAGCCCCCTGTAGGTAATGCCACCCACCAGCCCCCTGTAGGTGATGCCACCCACCCTGCCCCCTGTAGGTGATGCCACCCTGCCCCCTGTAGGTGATGCCACCCTGCCCCCTGTAGGTGATGCCACCCAGCCCCCTGTAGGTAATGCCACCCAGCCCCCTGTAGGTAATGCCACCCAGCCCCCTGTAGGTAATGCCACCCAGCCCCTGTAGGTAATGCCACCCAGCCCCCTGTAGGTGATGCCACCCAGCCCCCTGTAAGTAATGCCACCCAGCCCCCTGTAGGTAATGCCACCCACCAGCCCCCTGTAGGTGATGCCACCCACCCTGCCCCCTGTAGGTGATGCCACCCTGCCCCCTGTAGGTGATGCCACCCAGCCCCCTGTAGGTAATGCCACCCAGCCCCCTGTAGGTAATGCCACCCAGCCCCCTGTAGGTAATGCCACCCAGCCCCTGTAGGTAATGCCACCCAGCCCCCTGTAGGTGATTCCACCCTGCCCCCTGTAGGTGATTCCACCCTGCCCCCTGTAGGTAATGCCACCCAGCCCCCTGTAGGTAATGCCACCCAGCCCCCTGTAGGTGATGCCACTCACCCTGCCCCCTGTAGGTGATGCCACCCACCCTGCCCCCTGTAGGTGATGCCACCCACCCTGCCCCCTGTAGGTGATGCCACCCTGCCCCCTGTAGGTGATGCCACCCTGCCCCCTGTAGGTGATTCCACCCTGCCCCCTGTAGGTGATGCCACCCAGCCCCCTGTAGGTGATGCCACCAAGTCCCCTGTAGGTGATCCCACACAGCCCCCTGTAGGTTACACCCATCCCCCCCCCCCTTCCAGGAGAAGTCACTGACTTCAATGTCCATATATGGACAGTGTAGTCACTGACTTCTCCTGAAGAGGAATTCCCTGCCACAGGTCGGGAATTCCGCTTCAGAAGTGAGTGACGTCACTGTGTCCATATCTGGACAGTGTAGTCACGCACTTCTCCTGTAGCGGAATCCCCAATCCCCGGCCGGGGATTGGGGATTCCGACTCCTACAGCGAGCAATAAAAGACCCTCCTCCTCCTCCTCACATGCACTCTGCACTGTGAGGAGGAGGAGAGATAGAGCGCGAGCGACGGTAGACCCGGCCATCACTCGGGACACATTCCGGTGATGGCCGGGTATTACCCGGCCCCATAGACTTCTATGGGAGCCGGGCGGCCGGGTAAACGGACGAAAATAGAGCATGTCCTATTTTTTGACGGCCGGTTTTCCCGGCCGTCAAAAAATCGGTCGTGTGAATAGCCCCATTAGGGGTCTATTATTCCTAATGCAGCCGGGTGCCGGCCGATTTATGAACGGCCGGCACCCGGCCGGGAAACCCTGTCGTGTGAATGCCGCCTTAGTAAATTAATTCACACCCCAGACTAGCCCCTAAAATTATTAACCCCTTCCCGACATTTGATGTATCCATACGCCAAAATCGGGTAGGGGAAGTATGGAACGGGCTCACAGAGTGTACCCGCTCCATACGGTGTCGGCTGTATATTACAGCCGACACTTCAGAGTAACGAGTGGGATCGCGCTCGAGCGCGGTCCCGCTCATTTAACTCGTTAAATGCCGCGGTCAATAGCGACCGCAGCATATAAATCGTTTGAAAGAGGTGGGTGACCCCCTGTAACAGCTCATTGCGCCCCCTGCAACGCAATCGCGGGGTGGCGATGGTTGCTATGGCTGCCTTCATTAGGCCCCCAGGTCCGCCATCTTTGTGCTCCTATTAAGCGCTGCCCCCGGCCTGTCAGAATCACGATATACTGCAATACATTAGTATTGCAGTATATAGTGCAAGCGATCTAACGATCACTGGTTGAAGTCCCCTAGGGGGGGGGGGGACTAATAAAAAAAAAAGTAAAAATTTGTTAAATAAAAGTATTTTTTTATGTAAAAAAAAAAAAAAAATAACAAAATTAAAAGTAAAAAAAAAACACCCCATTTTCCCCCTAGAGCATAGTAAAAAAAGAAATAAACATAATTGGTATCGCCGCGTCCGTAAAAGTCTGACCTATTACAATATATCATTATTTAACCCGCACGGGGAACGCCGTAAAAATAAAATAATGTAAATGCCAGAATGTCTATTTTTTGGTCACCTCAATAAAAAGTGATCAAACCGTCGCATTTACACCAGAATGGTATTATTAAAAACGACAGCTCATCCCGCAGAAAACAAGCCCTCATACCGCTTAATCGACGGAAAAATAAAAAAGTTCCGGCTCTCGGAATCTGGCGAAACAAAATAAATGTTCTTTTTTACATTTAGGTTTTTACTTGAAAAAGTAGTAAAATATAGAAAAAAAACGATATATATTTGGTATCGCCGCAATCGTATTGACCCGCAGAATAAAGTGAACATGTTGTTTTAATTGCACAGTGAATTCCGTAAAAACGAGGCGCAAAAAACAATGGAGGAATCGCTGTTTTTTTTTCATTTTCTACCCCACAAATATTTTTTTTTCACCCCTTTCCTAGTACATTATACGGCAAAATAAATGGTCCTACGAAAAACTACAACTCGTCCCGCAAAAATCAAACCCTTATAGGACTATATAGATGGGAATATACAAAAGTTATGGCCTTTGGAAGGTGGGGAGGAAAAAACGGAGGCTGAGATTAGTAAAGTTAATCGTACGGCAAGACAGAAGCGAGAAAATATTTCCCATGTAAAGTATTAGATCATATGATCAGGACAACTGAAGGATTTATATTTACTGGGGATTAACTGTAATTATCCATATGACCACAAGGGGGTGCTCATGTCTAAGGAAAATGCAGTTCTCCAGGAGCAAGCCTTGGCTTCCTTATTAGAATCTATAGTGTTGCTTGGGGTAGAGTGTGCCCGTGTCCGCTGCCCTCCTCTAGCCCCGGGCACCCTCCAAGTCATGTGTCCTGTTGTATGTTAACAAAGCCGCGTGTGCATCCCAGATCCTCAATCATCTTCATATCTCTGTCCGACCGGTGGTAATTCCTGTGACGTCATTTGATCCTGCAGTAGCCTCTTGCAGCGATGACGTCACTGTGCCGCCGGCAGCGCTGGGGATTATGTTCTTCTCTGTAATTTTACTCTCTCTTTTCCATAGAGTAATGGATACGTTCACATTCACACCCCCATCATTACCTCTAACGACTGCGAGGGCGCAGGAGAACTCTTCCAGGTGGAGGTAGGTGTTTGGTATTAACCTGGTATTTTTAGCACTCAGACAAAACCTCCTGTCATATCCATTAAAGAGACAGTGAACCTAAAATCTATATTCTCTCCACTTGCTTTGTAGATCAATACATTGCCGCTTTGTGATGTTCCCTGTTATCAGCCATTTCCGGCTAGGGATAATCACATCATTACTGCAATGCCAGATCCCCACTGAAAAACCTCTATTAATAATACTCACAGCTGAGGGTTTGCTACAATTGTCTCTGGTCTTGACAATCCTTTGTGAGGTTAACGTTCTGATACATTTTACCTGCATGAGAACAGGAGAGAGATTCGTGCTGCTGATTCGCTTGTCTACGCTGGAAACAATTGTTACAAATCCTCAGCTGTGAGAAGTATTAGGTCATGGTGGTTGCCATTCACTAACAGCAAGCAGAGATCTTGGAAATGGGGAGCTATTGGAACACAAGGTGTAGTAGAAAGTTGTATAACTTTTCATTACACAACTATTAGGGCATATAGATATTATAGAGGAGGGTCTCCCGCTCAGGGCCCCCCGTCTTTGAGCCTGAATGGAGAGCGCCTGCCAGTCCCGGCCCATTCATGGCGTGTAATAACAGGGACTTCACTCTGACATTTATATACCCTAATAGGGAACCTGGACTGGAGTCGCCCCATCAGGACCTTTTACGTAAAAAATGATAAAATTGCCTTTGTGATGTTATCCCTTACCCCACCACTAGGGGGCTCTGTATAATTCACATATTTGTAATTCCTATAGTAGCTAATGTTATAATTTCTCTATCTCATAGACTTCAAAGAGGGTCGGCACACAGGAGGAGGAGGATGATGATGGGTTTTTTGGGGTCCCTGCATTTCTTACCGTGTCCGGACAGCTGCACCTGGAGATCATGTCAGGGTAACAATTCTAGGAAGCTTCAATGTTAAAATTCAATGTCTTGTGTCCCCCATTTTCATGATAGAAGTGGCTGCACACCCAAGTGGGTTTCTGGAGAGTGAGGGGGCAGGGAAAAATACCGAAAGTTGGTTCGTTCCAATATCGCCATATTCAGCGCAATCCAACACTGCGGCGTAATGTTCGTACCAGTGAACCAACCGGCGCTACTGCGGACTAAACCATTAAAGAATATCTACAGCCGGCTTAAAGGGGTTGTCCAGTCATAACAAATTGATGGCCTATCCTCGGGATATCTGATTGGTGGGGGTCCTACTCCCGGCACCCCCTCCAATCAGCTGTTTGGAAGGATCCGTGGCGCTCGTCTGAGCACTGCTTCCCTTACCTGCTCGTACTGAGAATCGCCAATACACTGGTAGCGCCGGTTCACACTATTACAGCCTCCACCCGTTCAAGTGAACAGACTGTAATACTGTGATCCACCACTACAAGTGTGCTGGCGATTCTCAGTACGAGCAGCGGCCGTACGATCACTGTGGCCCCTTCAAACACGTGATCTTCCGGGGTGCCGGGAGTCAGACCACCAGACATTAGATATTGATGGCCTATCCTGAGGATAGGCCATCAATTTATTATGACTGGACTTTCCCTTTAAGACTGGGCAGATTGCATAAAGGGGTTTCCCAGGACTAACTAATACCTTCAGCTGGCAGGACTTTGTAAGGCACTTAATGCTCGGGTCACGTGACACCGGCCCCGGGAAAACAGACACTTCCGGTGACATTTGGTCAGTTTTTCGGAATCTATGGCATGTAATGTGTGGCGTACGTTACAGGGGGTGGTCCGGGTGAGCTCTGACCTTGACATAGCATGCGCCGTTCAAAGACACTCTATTTACTCTGCGCATGCTCCTGATATATCTACTGCGCCGCCGGCGTCCGATCAAAGCAAAGAAACCGCCTGTAGTGCGATCAGACCTGTTGAATATTTAGTAGGTAGTGTCGGAAAACACCTGCGCGGACAGCTCTCCGGCCGGAATGGAGACTTGGGGTCCCTTGTTATACATAAGAGGTGAGATCCCCCCACTTCTCACTCTTTTATGACCTGTCTAGTGGACGATCCCTTTAACTTCTTGTCATTTTTTTTTTATTCAGAGGGTTCCAGAAAGCCTTCACCTTCGGCCCTACATTTCGAGCAGAGAATTCTCAGGGTCGGAGGCATCTGGCGGAGTTCTACATGGTGGAAGCTGAAGTCTCCTTCACAGAAAGCCTGGAGGACATTATGCAGGTCGGTGCTGCACCATACAGGATTCTTGTCATGGATCATGTGACCCCACAACCCGGAAGTTCTCGTTGTTTTTTTTAGCCCCGCCCTTTGGCGGACTGTTTAGTGGGTGTAATAGTAGTAATTATATCTGTTTTTTGGGAAGGGTGGGTGATAACCAACATGCTCCAAATGTCAGCCAGACTCCTTAAAGGGGGTTCTCCATGTTATTAAAATTGATGGGCTATCCTTAGCATAGGCTATCAATATTAGATCGATGGGGGTCCGACTGTCGCCGATCAGCCGTTTGAAGGGACCGAGGCGCTCGTACCAGCTCATACCAATACAAGTGAATGGGACACTGGTCCAATGCCTTGCACCGCTGCGGAGAACCATGTAAATAATGAAGGGCTGCGACGCTTATACGATCGCCGCGGCCCCTTCAACCCTTTTAGGATACGTTCACATAAATCGGATTCGCTACGGAAAACTCCACAGCAAATCCGACCCAATTCCACAAGGAATTCTGGTCGAAAGTTCGCCCCATATCGTGTTTGATTTGTTGCAGATTTTCTGCCGGATTTGGGAATAAAATAAAAGAAAAAGATGATACTCACCTCCCCTGGTCTCACGCAGCGACGCGTCTCTGCTCCCCCGGTTGGTCTCGGTGCTGCTGGACTCCTGGGATGACGTTTTATCCCACGTGACCATTTCATATTCTGGCCGATGCAGCCTTTGGTCGCTACGGGAGACCAGGGGAGGTGAGTATAATTTTTTTTTTTTTAAATTGAAAGTGGAAAATTTTGGTAATTTATTTCCCTACTTGTAACTTTAGCTGCAAATTCCACAGCAAAAATGGCAAAATCGGTAATTTGTTGCAATTTTTTACTCTCCCATTGAACGTGTGAACAGAGCCTAACTGTCAACTATGTTGGTTGTCCCCCAGATACCACCATGAACAGGTTAATAAAAATTTTTGCAACTTGACAAATTGGATTGTAGAATTTAAAGTGAAACTCCGAAGCTAAAGCTGAAAATCCAGCTTTTACCCATAGTAGTTGCGCCCACTCCCAAAGTTGTAGTACCTGATCCACGCCAGTCCGGAGATCCACCCGGAACTTCTTGCAGGTCCTCCCTCGAGGTCTCAGGCATCGGTGGTCATGACCCCCCCCCCGGGAACATGTACTGATTAGAACCGCTCAGATAGTTATTTCCGGTACAGAGTCCGGGGCGAGTCACCCCAACCGCTACCCTGGACTCAAGGGTGCAGGCCGGTTGTAGACTCGGCCCGCAAGAAGACCCTGGTGGATCTTCAGATTGGCGCAGATTAGGCAACTATAGCTTTGGGGATGGGGTGGGCGCCTCCACCACGGGAAAAAGGGGGAGTTCCACTTTAAATGTCGTAAAGTTACTCGGAGAAGCCGTGACTCATTGCACTTCATTCTCTCTTTTCTTCGTCCAGGTTATGGAGAATCTATTTAAAGAGACAGCCACGGCGTTACTGTCCAAGTGCCCGGAGGATCTGAACCTTTTCTTCAAGTATGTATCACCAGGACAGCAAGTAAGTGCGACGCCTGATCCGCAGGATGAATCATCCCGACCCTACGTGATTACACAGGATAATGGAGGTCTGGATACGTCCCTATTATGGTCAGGTTAAGGCCTCATGTGCGCGGCCAGTGATTACGGCACGGACGGCCGCGGAGCGTCATCCGCGGTCCCTCCGCAATCACTGACTATGCACTTAAAAATTTTTCATTCATTTCAATGGTGCCGGACCGCAATTGCGGACCATAAAATGACTTGTCTGGAATTTTTGCGGTCCTCATTGCGGCCCCCGCACGATCCGTGTAAAGCACCGTCATGTGTATGGGCCCATAAAAATGAATGGAAAGCAAAAACCTGCTTGTGTGCATGAGGCCTAAATCTGTTTATTTGTTTCATACTTCTATCTGATCCTGGGAAAGCTGGGTGACAACCGATATGGCCACCATAGCAGCTCTTAGAGTTGTCACCTACCTTTCTCACAATCCTAAATAGCAATCCGTTATATAGGAGCAAGGATGTAGAGTATTCCTGACTTAAAGGGCCACTGACCCTAAAGTCAGCAGCTTATAATTGCCCAGCAGTGTTATAAGAGGAGCGGCTGATAACACATGTGGCTATAAATGTATCTGGAGGGTCTCCGCACTGGTGATATGCAACATAAGGTAGTGATTCTCCACATCCTGTCACTCATCTCATTGAAGAATGTGACAGTCGGCCTCAGCCCTCCCTGAAGTGGCTGATAACAGGGGACAATAGTTGTATTATTAGTGGAGATTTTAAGTTTCGGGTCCCTATAAATATCCAGGCATTTGGTGCAGATCATTATTCTGCTATAGAAGTGTATGTTATTCTGTGCGTAATGAATGATCTCTGCTTGCAGTCATTGAATAGGAGCCTTTACTGTTTACTTCCAGTGTCCAGAAATCCGTCCTGCTCATGCGACGGACACACAGCTGCAGAACTCGTTACAGTTGACACATGACTTGAGCACCTGTGTGGTCACATGACCAGGACAGATTTTTATCCACTGGAACTTAACCATGAAGGCTCCTATTCAGTGACTGCAAGCAGAGATCTTGAGAGCCGTGAGGAATTAATACAGAAAATATATTGATAAATCCGGTCACTTTTCGTTATTTATAATTAATAACCTTAATTTTCTAGCGCTACACAGGGAGATGCGAAATCGCGATGGCGGTGCCACTTTGTCTACTGTGAGAAAGAAGGACGCAAGTGACTCCGTGACTATCGCAACGATTCCGACCGCGTGTTACCTGACCTCCGATTTGGCCGGTGCGGAGGCTGCTGGACGCAGATTCCAGACGGGAACTAGAGGAGAGATGGCGGAGCCTGACCGCGGCTCTCTCCGTTCTGTTGTCTGGAAATTACGGAAAGAGCCTCTCCCCCCCCCCCCCCTAGTACCCGCCTGGAATCTGCCGCCTCCGTTTTCGATATCTGGGACCCGCACCTATCAGACCTTAATGGCAAATCCCGTGGATATGCCATAAATGTCTTAAGATGAGAATACCCACTTCAATGGTGGTCACCCAAACAGGAAGTCCGGTGGTTGCTAGGCAACCTAAAGAGGGATACCCTAAAGGGAAGCGGCAAAGGAGGAAATAAAGATAGAATTGTGCCGGGGACATCATTGTCATTATATAGATCGTATATCGCGACGGCGGTGGCGTGAGACCTAAATCGTTGTCATTTTTGGAAATGTTTTCAGCTAATTTTCAATTCTCCCTCTCACAAGGGCCGGCTGGAGCGGATAATAAAGAATCCTTTTATTGTGTGAGTAACAAACTATTTATCCCTGGCTATTGTCACCTATTGGATCAGCAGAGCTGGTTCCAGGTGTATGTGGGCCGCTTGTATTAGCACATTCTGCAGCTTGCAAAATCTTAAATGCTGCTCTAGATGTGACTAGAGTAGAAGGCCTTATGTAATACATGATGATGGTGAAAGATAAATACATAAGTGACTGCTATTGCACTTATTCTGTAGATAGTGAACAGTTCTTCAACTTTGTAAAACGCCTCATGCATCAATTTTTCACGGTTTGTAAAATTGCCGCTTGCGGTCAGTGAGTGGAAACATTGTTAACCTTGAGAGGTTGAATGCCTGTCCTGATCTAGTCCTGCTCACAGCTGAGGGTATGTTATGACGCATCAGTGTAGATAATGAGCTAAACTGAGCAGCATCATAAATAGATCTCCGTCCTTTCATGGACTCCAGGCTGATAGCTCTTAGCGACACTGATACATTGTAACAAATTGCAGCTGTGTAAGGAAGGCAACATCAGAAAAAGGTTTTCAGCCAAGAATAATACACGTTTCCATCCACTGACAACAAGCAGAGATGCAAAAAAATTAAAGGGATATTTTAGTTTCGGTAGACAAAGGTTATTCTGTGTATAATGAAACATTACACAATTTTCTAATATACTTTGTGTATCAAATTCTAATTGTGTTCAAGAGCTCTGCTTGCAGTCATTCTGGAGGGAGCTTAATGGTATTCTTTCAGTAGATTAAAAAAAAAATCTATCCTGATCACATGACCAGGTCAAATAGCTTCCCATTTATTAGGTACAATGGTTTACGTTCATTAGGGCACCTTACATATTCCCAATTTCAAATGCCCTATTAAGTAATTCTGAGTTAAAAGAGAGGGGGGGGGGGTCCGCCTTCACGACCCAAATTATTAACCAGAAAGGAGAACAGCTACAAAGAGCATCTCCACCCTCGGAAGGAGCTAGCATGTCCCTGGAGGACCTAACTGTGTAATGCTTCATTTCTCCTGTGGTGGCGCTGCAGGGGAATTGAACACTTGCTGCAGAGTTATCCCAGAGATTACAGCTACTAAGGAAAAGGGATTTCCAAAGTGGATGACCCATTTAAGAGGTTATATGTGCTGTTCATATGTTTAGATACGTGTGTAGAACTACAACTCCCAGCATATTGTGGCAGCTGAAGCTGTATGTAGCTTCGCAGGCTGTATCTAATAGGTGAAGGGGGGGATCAGACCCCACGTCTTTCCACTGCCCCCGTCCGAGTTCGTGACAGTAATTGAGGCGCAATTAGACGGGACTGGACTAATTGTCACCGCGGAAAGAGGGACCAATTAAGTGAAACCCACAGAGGGAGGGGGTCACATCATTCTCAGTATCTCCCTCCCGAGGAGGAGTTGTATGTAATTACACACAATAGACGGCTCATTTCTTGCAGTTTTTTTTTCCCCCCAGAATTTCGTATACCGAGGCCTTAGAAATTCTGAAGAAATCGGCGACGTCTTTTCAGTACAAAACCGAGGTGAGAGATCGGAAAATAAAAGGCGATTTTGAAATCTCTTCAGGGCCGAGTTTTCTGAGAAAGAGTCCAGAGCGCGGCCTCGGTCTGTTACGTAAGACGTTTCATGCAGAAGCGAAAATGACAATGGGGTGACCGGGGTGAGGGAGGACGTGCGCTACTGTCACATCATTTCCGTCAGGCTTCTATCTGGGAAAGCCGGGTGACAACCAACATGGCCGTCTCTACAGCTCCTACTGGGGTTGTCACTCTGCTTTCCTAGACTCCTTTAAAGGGGTTATGTGGCGAAAAGTATTAGGGTGTGTTCACACGGCTTATTTTCGGCCCATAAACGGCCGAAAAACGACGCCTCCGAACATCCGCCCATTGATTTCAATGGGGAAAAACGGCGTTCTGTTCCGACGGGGCGTTTTTTTAACCCGGCCATTTTGAAAAACGGCCGCGGTAAAAAACGCCCGCGAAAAAGAGTCATTGACTCTATAGAAAAACCGCTCCAAAAACGGCCGTGAAAAACGCGAGTTTGATTAAAAAAAACTGCTGAAAATTACGAGCTGTTTTCCCTTGAAAATATCTCCGTATTTTCATACCGTCTTTTATTCAGCGTGTGAACATGGCCTTATCCGTGTAGCCCCTGCAGTATGTGATACACTCGCTAATATACTTTCCGGTCCCCCGTCGCGCTGATTATGATATTTTCATAGATTTTTATAGCGCTGGCGGGGGACCGGACGTCTCATGGCGCAGTCTTCTTTGATACGACTCTTCGTCATGTGGCCGCCCCCGCTGTACGCTATGTACTCGCTGTACTACTGCTATAAAAATCTTATGAAAATCTCATAATCGGTGCGACGGGGACCGGAATGTATATTAGCGAGTGTATCACATACTGCAGGGACTACACCGCTAATACTTTTCGGTCCCCACATAGTGCCTTTAAATTAACCTAATAGCAAAATCTGCCGTAATTGTAGATCCCCGGAAGCGAGTAGTTCGCGCCTGGCGTCGTACATTTACGGCACTGTGACGAGGGGGCATATAGGGGTTGTGCTCACAAGAGGTAGTGTTGTTATTGACCATTCTGTCTGTTTTAATCCTTTTGATCGGTAGCGATCGTGGCGTTACAAGGGAGGGCGGGTTCTATTCTGAACCCGGGTCGTCAGTTCTGGATATAGCGATCGCCGGGTGATTGATTTTAAGGGGCGGTCCTGCTCCTAACAATGGCCCCTAGAGCTGTCTTGTGTGATCCCGTTTAGGCTTTTCTGAATTATGCCCTACCAGCTGCCTGTACATATTTAGGTGTTCCAACGCATTGTAATAAAAAAAGTTACAAAAAATTGTAGTGACAGGCGCTGATTTCAGTGGTCTGTCATTTATGCGCTCATGTGAACCCTTTTATAAGAATTTACATTCACAGCCGAGGCCGCTAGTCCTGCCCACTTGGTCTAGCTCCACCCACTATCCACTGGTTGACAGATATCTCCCTTTGCACAGTAATAGGGAGACATTTGTCAATCATCAGAAAGTGGGCGGAGCTAGTGGCAGCTCTTGAATACGCCGGACCCGTCTCTGCCGACGCTTCCCGGGCTCTTCATGTCTGTTCCTCAGAAACGGCTTCACATTTGCACATAAGTAACAGGATGTAATGGTACGTCTCTTTGTGGGACATGGGGACTTCATAGTGGGATGGGGGTGTCCAACGCTTGGGACCCCTCTCTATGAGCCGGAACAGAGAGCTGCTCTGAAGAGGTCTAAAAGTTTCCAAGCTCTGTCAACAGGCTGCGGCAGTTACAATCAATGGGACTGTAATGAGCTAAAGCCAAAGGAACCGAGCGCCCAGTGATTGGTCAAGCTGATAAAGAGCCAATCAGATCCGCAGATCCTTTGCAACACTAAAGCTGTTAAAATACGAAATAGAGACGTTTCATAAGAATATCAGATCCATCAACAGCAACTTGCTGACGGTTTCTGTGCAAAATGAAGAAATTTGTCAACACTTTACGGAGTAAAATAAATGTAAAAAATTTCGGTTAAAAAAAAAATGGTTTTGAAGATGCTGAGTCTGGGGCCGGTGTTAATTAAATGTGTCGTTTCACTTTAAGGAACGATCTATAGGATTTTTGTGTTTCATGATCTATTAAATTGAGTGGCGTCTCTTCATTGCAGTGGGGGTGTGACTTGCAGACAGAACACGAGAAGTATTTGGTCAGACATTGCGGCGATGTTCCCGTGTTTGTCATCAACTACCCGTATGACCTGAAGCCATTCTACGCCCGTGACAATGAAGATGGGCCGCCGCAGCATACAGTAAGGAGGGGGCTCCTCTGAAATCAATGGGAGGCGTTTTCGGCTGTTTTTTGGCTCGTTTTCCGACTGCGTTTGGACAGGGCCTAAATGCATCACATCCGCGTTTTGGTTACCGTTCAACCTTTCCGGCGGAGGAACCGCTGAACGGAAACTATCGCTTCCATTTGCATTGGTTTCCGTTTGGTTCCGTAAAGTAGCATTTTTTTTAATTGAAACAATATCGCAGTTGACTACGCTATTGTTTCCGTGAAAGAAACTGACACTTTACGGAATGGAAACCAACTGCAACGGAAGCGATAGTTTCCGTTCAGTGGATCCTCCGCCGGAAAGGTGGAACGGAAACCAAGCGCTGATCTGAACAGGCCCTAATGCCTCATGCACACGACCGTTGTGCCACTCGAGCCGTTTTTGACAGCATTCGAGTGCCACCTGAGCGTCTACACGGACCCGTTCACTTTAGCAAGTGAATCGGGTCTGTGAAAAATGGTCCGAGTCTCCGATCCGAGGAAAGATAGAACATGTCCGATCTTTCCTCGGATCTCTTAGGGATGAATGGCGCAGTCGACTACGGTATGGAGTCCGTCAAAACGACGGAACCCTTACACAACTGAGACAAACGGAAACCATTGGCACCGGATCCGTCACCATTGAAATCAATGGTGATGCAAACGCCAATTCCGCTACCTGTGGCTAAGCCCCCTACAGCTACATAAAAATAAAAACCTTCTGGCTATAAATGTGTGAAGGCAAAAACAAAAAATGTCTTCCGGCTCTCTGAGCGTGTCCATCTCCCACATTTTCCAACAGAAAAAGGGTTAAATTAAAAACTTGGCGGCATACAGCTGCCTTTCTCCTTCCAAGGGTATGTTCACACGCGGCTATAAAAAAAATATACATGCAAAAAAAATGCAGCCGAAACCATTGACAAAAACATCGCCGCCGCTATTATTTTTGTATCATTTACTGGGTGGATGAAAGAGTCATAATGGGCCATCTGATGCCTCACCTTCCATTGCCCGAGGGCCCGCATAACCCCGGAGCCATCCCTGACCGGACTTGAAGGCTGAATGCACACGTCGCGTATTACATGCGTATTACATTTGCCGTGCAGATTTTCATGCGGCAAATTATCAGCGTAATACAGTACCGGCAAAGTCAATGAGATTTCAAGAAATCTCATCTACACGGCGCAGATTTTTTTCTGCACGTAAATTGACCTGCGGTGCGTATTTTAAAATCCGCCGCATGTCAATTTATCCCGCGTTTCCGCTTGCGAATTGTATCTGAGTACCTTTACAGAAAAACGCACCAGATCCACAGCGTGAAACCGCACCTATTTCCGCATCAAAATGTAAAAAAAAAAAAGCATTGGGTGCGGTTTTGATGTGGATTTTCCGCATCAAATTACGCAACGTGCGCATTTAGCCTAAATTCTATGTACACCTTTGAAAAAATATTTTTTTAAATAAAATGTGTATAAAGTGGTGCAACTTTGTAATCGCTTTTATTGAAGAATGATTTGTAATTTTTGAGATAGAGCTGCTTTGTCTCCTGTGTACAGAGAAGCTGTATCTTGCACTGAGACCTGAATCCGTCGGGACTGACGGGTTCAGTGACAGCGGGTCCTGACCCACCTGTTATCGATTACCTGACGGATTCAGGTCTCAGTGCAAGATACAGCTGCTCTGTATACAGGAGACAAAGCAGCTCTATCTCAAAAAGTACAAATATTTTTTTGAATTAAAAGTGATTACAAAGTGGCACAAAACACATTGATACATTGTTTTATTAAATATATATATATGTTTTCTAAGGTGTACATAGCCTGTAAGTATTGAAGTGATCGTGCCGCTCTCCGCTTTTTCACTGTTCCGCTGCGTTGCCCCATTCTTTAGCACAAAAGTGAAAAACAGTTCTGTGGAAACCAGTGCCAACATTTCCCATTGAGCAATATCTACAATATTTACCGTAAGGAAACCACAAGGAAAGACGAGCAGCTCAGAACTCTCTGAAGTATCTTCTGCTCCTGCGAGGAGACCTGCTATATCGTTTCTTAATAACTTACTACAATGCGGAGATACGATCACATCAATATCTACAGCTGCAATTATGTGTGTGACCGTTAATGGGGCTGGTGATTAGGATCTACGCAAGGTCTCCATCACAATCCTGCACCTGATAGACAAGTCATCAGAGTCTCTCAGTAGTGCAGCCTCAGGCTTTGGGCCTATAACATCAAGCGATCAGATCTCGGCATAGAAGTAAGATATTAAAAATGAGACAGGCTGACAGCAGCTGATGACGGATCTTGGTATGTCTTTTTGTATTCTATTTATAAATCCCCAGGACCAACACGGCCTATAAGCCCTTTCGTTGTCAGAGGTTTCGGGAACATTTTTATCAAAGTGACATGTCAGAAGTTTTGATTGGTGGGGGTCCGAGCACCGAGACCCCCACCAATCGCTAAAACGAAGCGGCAGAAGTGCTCGTGTCGTTCCTGTTCGGCTTTTTCCGGAAAACCGATGTATCGGAGTACGGGCTCATAGACTTTGTATTGAACCCGATACATTGATTTCCGGAAAAAGCCGAACAGACACGAAGCGGCTGAGCGCTCACACCAGCACTTCTGCCGCTTCGTTTTAGCGATCGTTGGGTGTCTCAGTGCTCGGACCCCCACCAATCAAAACTTCTGACCTGGCACTATGACCTGTCAGAACTTTGTTGAACGTTTAGTTTCCCTTTAACACTTTCACTGCCAAGGCCGTATGTAATATGTCATAACTTTGAATGATTGCCGCGGCTCGAATATAAAGAGGGAGCTTTGATTATAGAATTAGTTTAAAGCCCTAAGCTTCCTAATAATATCAAGATAAAAGCTCTAGGTACAATATTTGGGGTGCAGCACTTATTTAAAGGGGAGCAGAATGAAAAGTTTTACTTCCTGGTTCTGTGTCTGTGTGAGAGAGGGAGAGGGAGCCGCAAGTGAGAGCAGGAAGTAAGATCACAGCCTGCCACTGTCATCTGACCCCCGGTACAGTCACTAGTGACCCCAGGGGCGGGGTTAGAAACTTTTCTTCATGTAATTACCCCTGTCATTACCATTTAGAGGGGTACATTTCGTTTTGATGATTATGTAGAGATATAAGTGGACGTAGGTGAAATGTATGAACTCTGCACGTCTTATACTCTTATTTCTTAAACGTTTTTAGATTTATTTTTTACGTTTGTGCATCTCCGGCTCTGCTTGGGTCAGACTGTTAGACACAGTTATTGCTATTTATGCATTTTTTACACATTGTTATGCTTTGATGCAAAATTGCATGAAGGCGCCCTGAAAGTGTTGAATGGTATGTTCACAATGTGTCTACTAGAAATATCATAGTACCATAGGTTTCCGTTTGGATCACCATTGATTTCAATGGTGACGGATCCGATACAAATGGTTTCCGGTTGTGTAAGGGTTTCGTCGTTTTGACGGAATCAATACCGTAGTCGCCAGCGCTATTCATTCCGTCAAAATGAAGGAACCCTTACACAATGGTGACAAACGGAAACCATTTGCACCGGATCCGTCACCATTGAAATCAATGGTGATGCAAACGGAAACCTATGGTTTCTGTTTGTTGCAGTCAGGGTTCCGTTCTGACGGGAAGCTCCGACGGAACGCCAGAACGGAACCCTGACGCAGATGTGAACGAAGCCTTATCTGTGTGTGGCTAAAAAGTGAAAATTGTCCCGAAAACCCCTGGCAGGTAAAGGGTTAACCTGTCCAGCCCCCGATGATTGTTCTGCCACGAGTCTACAAGGAATGCATCGTGGGTAATAGGGTTTCATCTCATTGTGTACTCCAGGTAGCCGCTGTGGATCTTCTCGTTCCAGGGATCGGGGAACTTTTTGGCGGCAGCTTGAGAGAAGAGCGGCTTCATGTGCTGCGGTCACGTCTGGACATGTAAGGATGGAATTCCTTGGATTTTATATAGTAAAAGTCCTGATGTGTCGGATTATTGGACATTCCTAACTATTGGAATTTCAGGTAGAAAGAGCGAATATTCGGTTATCCACGGCCATACAACTTTGCTTTCATTTACATCCAAGGCCTCATGCACACCACCGTAGTGTTTTCTTACTATCCGTAGTCATCCGTATATCTGGCACGCTGTCCGCAAATACGGTCCATACTACATCCGTATTTACGCATCTACAAAAAAAAAGGGAGTCTACAAATGATGTCACCAACATGTCCCGACCGCTTGAAATGGTCACATAATCGCTCAGGCGCCACTTTCTTGGGGAATCCCCTGCCGTCGTATAGCAACGCTTTCGCAATTATGGACGGCTACCGATGCGCCTCCGTTGCCGTCCGCAATTTTGCACGCGCCCATAGATTGCGGACAGGAATAGAACATGTTCTATATTGTGCGGATCATTTCTACGGCCCGGACACACATCGGTAAATATGCAGAAAAGTGTTTGTGGCCTAAATAAATGAATGGGTCTGCAGATTATCCGTAATACGGATAAAAATTACGGTCGTGTACATGGGGCCGAAGCGTGACATCTAGGAGAGGGTGTCACTGTACACATCATCTCCCCAATGCCTCACTACAAGGACGGGGAATAGGGTATGATCAGCCCTTTATTGTGTGCAGGGAGGAAAAGATGGTGGCAGCTCCAGAATCGGCACTGGATCATTGGGTGACCCGGGATTAAGATATTTATGCCCCATTACTGGATTACCTAAAATTCCAGGCCATCTGATTCCAGATTAAAGGACCTTTACAGTAGTAAAGCATCTCTATCTATCTATCTATCTATCTATCTCATATCTATCTATCTATCTATCTATCTATCTATCTATCTATCTATCTCATATCTCTCTATCCATCTATCTATCTATCTATCTATCTCATATCTCTCTATCTCATATCTCTCTATCTATCTATCTATCTATCTATCTATCTATCTCATATCTATCTATCTATCTCTCTATCTATCTCTCTATCTATCTATCTATCTCATATCTATCTATCTCATATCTCTCTATCTATCTCATATCTCTCTATCTATCATCTATCTATCTATATCTATCTCATATCTATCTATCTATCTCATATCTCTCTATCTATCATCTATCTATCTATATCTATCTCATATCTCTCTATCTATCTCATATCTCTCTATCTATCTCATATCTATCTATCTATCTATCTATCTATCTATCTATCTATCTATCTATCTATCTATCTATCTATCTATCTATCTCATATCTCTCTATCTCATATCTATCTATCTATCTATCTATCTATCTATCTATCTCATATCTATCTATCTATCTCATATCTATCTATCTATCTCATAATCTATCCTATCTATCTATCTATCTATCTATCTATCTATCTATCTATCTATCTATCTCATATCCATCTATCTATCTCATATCTATCTATCTCATATATATCTATCTATCTATCTATCTATCTATCTATCTATCTATCTATCTCATATCTATCATCTATCTATCTATCTCATATCTATCTATCTATCTCATATCTATCTATGTTCGTTTCTGTGACCTGTGTAAGACGTTGCGCTCCTCTAGTATGATCTCCGTGGTAGGATAACACCTGTGTACAGTGCAGCAGGTGGACGTCGTCACGCTCGGCACCAGCGTTGTTTATACGTTCCGACACATTCTACAAATTCAAGTGCGAGGTGCGCCCCCCCCCCCCCCCCCTCCTGTGCTGCAGCCCGGGCCGGAGCGCTCAGCCATGACACGACTTCTGTGCTATTTTTATCTCTCACTCCATTAATTCAATGTACATTTATAAACTTCCCAAATCAGGGCCAGATGACGCCTCACATGTCCCACTGTGCGCAGAACACGAGGGCTTTATTACCAGCAGCTGACACCAATCAGGGAAGTTATTTTCAGGAGGAGATGATGATGATGGTAACGAGAGGCACGTCGCTGTAATTACCAGACATCGCCGTATCCCTCGTGTGTGTCACATGTTCTACATTCTATTGACGAACTTCTAGAAATATTCCGCAAAGAAAACCGAGCTAAATCCACCCCGTAATATAAAAAATTCCTCTACAGGCAAGTTCTTCAATCTAAGAAATAGCAAAATAAGAAACATCTGTATCCGGAAAAGCCGAGTGACAACTGCATCTCCGCTGCCACAGTGGTTGTCACCTGGATCCCCTATAGTAAGCAAATCAGCGCAGAAACGGTGCTCACCGGCCTAAATGATTGCAATATAATGCCTGATGACGTACCCCACAAACTAGGGGAGACTGAAACGCGTAGCATTATTCCACTGCGAGGGTTTCAGAGAAATGTTATATCGTAAGGAGAGTTAGCAATCTGTGGGTGGATGTACGTTCTATCACCTGCTGACGCGTCTCACCTCTCCGACTGCTTGCTTTTGCCTGTATTTAGGAATCATTGGGCGTAAGAGCCAGTTAGGAATTAATAAAGATCAATACTTTTAATCATTCTTTCAGGCTGTAATAAACATTTGACTCTATTTAACGAAACGTTTCATCAAATATAATACAGTGGATAGCAGTTATATTCTTGTATATAGGAGCAGTATTATAGTAGTTATATTCTTGTATATAGGGGCAGTATTATAGTAGTTATATTCTTGTATATAGAGGTAGTATTATAGTAGTTATATTCTTGTATATAGGGGCAGTATTATAGTAGTTATATTCTTGTATATAGGAGCAGTATTATAGTAGTTATATTCTTGTATATAGGAGCAGTATTATAGTAGTTATATTCTTGTATATAGGAGCAGTATTATAGTAGTCATATTCTTGTATATAGGGGCAGTATTATAGTAGTTATATTCTTGTATATAGGGGGCAGTATTATAGTAGTTATATTCTTGTATATAAGGGGCGGTATTATAGTCGTTATATTCTTGTATATAGGAGCAGTATTATAGTAGTTATATTCTTGTATATAGAGGGCAGTATTATAGTAGTTATATTCTTGTATATAGGGGCAGTATTATAGTAGTTATATTCTTGTATATAGGGGCAGTATTATAGTAGTTATATTCTTGTATATAGGGGCAGTATTATAGTAGTTATATTCTTGTATATAGAGGGCAGTATTATAGTAGTTATATTCTTGTATATAGGGGCAGTATTATAGTAGTTATATTCTTGTATATAGGGGGCAGTATTATAGTAGTTATATTCTTGTATATAGGGGCAGTATTATAGTAGTTATATTCTTGTATATAGGGGCAGTATTATAGTAGTTATATTCTTGTATATAGAGGGCAGTATTATAGTAGTTATATTCTTGTATATAGGGGAAGTATTATAGTAGTTATATTCTTGTATATAGGGGAAGTATTATAGTAGTTATATTCTTGTATATAGGGGCAGTATTATAGTAGTTATATTCTTGTATATAGGGGCAGTATTATAGTAGTTATATTCTTGTATATAGGGGCAGTATTATAGTAGTTATATTCTTGTATATAGAGGGCAGTATTATAGTAGTTATATTCTTGTATATAGGGGCAGTATTATAGTAGTTATATTCTTGTATATAGGGGCAGTATTATAGTAGTTATATTCTTGTACATAGGGGGCAGTATTATAGTAGTTATATTCTTGTATATAGGGGCAGTATTATAGTAGTTATATTCTTGTATATAGGAGCAGTATTATAGTAGTTATATTCTTGTAAATAGGAGCAGTATTATAGTAGTTATATTCTTGTATATAGGAGCAGTATTATAGTAGTTATAGTCTTGTATATAGGAGCAGTATTATAGTAGTTATATTCTTGTATATAGGAGCAGAATTATAGTAGTTATATTCTTGTATATAGGGGCAGTATTATAATAGTTATATTCTTGTATATAGGGGGCAGTATTATAGTAGTTATATTCTTGTATATAGGGGTAGTATTATAGTAGTTATATTCTTGTATATAGGAGGCAGTATTATAGTAGTTATATTCTTGTGTATAGGAGGCAGTATTATAGTAGTTATATTCTTGTATATAGGGGGCAGTATTATAGTAGTTATATTCTTGTATATAGGAAGCAGTATTATAGTAGTTATATTCTTGTATATAGAGGGCAGTATTATAGTAGTTATATTCTTGTATATAGGAGCAGTATTATAGTATTTATATTCTTGTATATAGAGGCAGTATTATAGTAGTTATATTCTTGTATATAGAGGGCAGTATTATAGTAGTTATATTCTTGTATATAGGGGCAGTATTATAGTAGTTATATTCTTGTATATAGGGGCAGTATTATAGTAGTTATATTCTTGTATATAGGGGCAGTATTATAGTAGTTATATTGTTGTATATAGGAACAGTATTATAGTAGTTATATTCTTGTATATAGGAGCAGTATTATAGTAGTTATATTCTTGTATATAGGAACAGTATTATAGTAGTTATATTCTTGTATATAGGGAGCAGTATTATAGTAGTTATATTGTTGTATATAGGAACAGTATTATAGTAGTTATATTCTTGTATATAGGAGGCAGTATTATAGTAGTTATATTCTTGTATATAGGGGGCAGTATTATAGTAGTTATATTCTTGTATATAGGGGCGGTATTATAGTAGTTATATTCTTGTATATAGGGGGCAGTATTATAGTAGTTATATTCTTGTATATAGGGGCAGTATTATAGTAGTTATATTCTTGTATATAGGGGCAGTATTATAGTAGTTATATTCTTGTATATAGGGGCAGTATTATAGTAGTTATTTTCTTGTATATAGTGGGCAGTATTATAGTAGTTATATTCTTGTATATAGGGGGCAGTATTATAGTAGTTATATTCTTGTATATAGGAGCAGTATTATAGTAGTTATATTCTTGTATATAGGGGCAGTATTATAGTGGTTATATTCTTGTACATAGGAGCAGTATTATAGTAGTTATATTCTTGTACATAGGGGGCTGTATTATAGTAGTTATATTCTTGTATATAGGGGGCAGTATTATAGTAGTTATATTCTTGTATATAGGAGAAGTATTATAGTAGTTATATTCTTGTATATAGGGGCAGTATTATAGTAGTTATATTGTACATAGGGGGCAGTATTATAGTAGATATATTCTTGTATATAGGGGGCAGTATTATAGTAGTTATATTCTTGTATATAGGAGAAGTATTATAGTAGTTATATTCTTGTATATAGAGGCAGTATTATAGTAGTTATATTCTTGTATATAAGGCGCAGTATTATAGTAGTTATATTCTTGTATATAGGAGCAGTATTATAGTAGTTATATTGTTGTATATAGGAACAGTATTATAGTAGTTATATTCTTGTATATAGGAGGCAGTATTATAGTAGTTATATTCTTGTATATAGGGGGCAGTATTATAGTAGTTATATTCTTGTATATAAGGGGCGGTATTATAGTAGTTATATTCTTGTATATAGGGGGCAGTATTATAGTAGTTATATTCTTGTATATAGGGGCAGTATTATAGTAGTTATATTCTTGTATATAGGGGCAGTATTATAGTAGTTATATTCTTGTATATAGGGGCAGTATTATAGTAGTTATATTCTTGTATATAGGGGGCAGTATTATAGTAGTTATATTCTTGTATATAGGAGCAGTATTATAGTAGTTATATTCTTGTATATAGGGGCAGTATTATAGTGGTTATATTCTTGTACATAGGAGCAGTATTATAGTAGTTATATTCTTGTACATAGGGGGCTGTATTATAGTAGTTATATTCTTGTATATAGAGGGCAGTATTATAGTGGTTAGATTCTTGTATATAGGGGCAGTATTATAGTAGTTATATTCTTGTATATAGGAGCAGTATTATAGTAGTTTTATTCTTGTATATAGGGGGCAGTATTATAGTAGTTATATTCTTGTATATAGGAGCAGTATTATAGTAGTTATATTCTTGTATATAGGTAGTAGTATTATAGTAGTTATATTCTTGTATATAGGTAGTAGTATTATAGTAGTTATATTCTTGTATATAGGGGGCAGTATTATAGTAGTTATATTCTTGTATATAGGGGCAGTATTATAGTAGTTATTTTCATGTACAAAAGTTACAGAAATGTGCTCCAAACAGTTCCCACTTCCCTCCACTTACTCGGTTTGGCAGTTTATATATAAAATACATTAGGGAATGACAGGATGAATTACTTCTCATCTTGAGGCATGATGGGACTACTCTGTATTCTGTAATAAGTTAATATTTATCAGCAGAATATTCTCTTGACCTCAGTGGAATAATCTGTCTCGGGTTACCCATTTGCTATAAAAGAGACGAGTGTGATGGCATCAGGTTTACTCTGGACAGGCTCCTGGCGCTGATGTCTGCCAGTCAGTGATGTCATAGGTTTACAGATCGTACTAGACCTGCTTAATTCATGTGGAATGTGTGATGATCGTCTGACTTAGATACGGAGGTTACGGAAAGTTCAGGTCTGTATTTTGCTGCTTCTTCAACTGTAACCAACATTAATTGGGAAAAAATCATTTTGTCGCATATTCGTATTCATGTTTCATAATCCCCAGTTCACTTATTTTTCTTGTTACGTCAGCGCCCAGTGATGTTTGTGGTCTCAACGAGAAATGGCCCATCAATTTATCTTTTACGCTATATTGGCTGAAGTATCATGTGATTTGGGCTGATTGATGAGCTTAAAGGGGTATTCAAGCTTCAGCAAGTTGTTTTTTAACTAATATACTGATCCTGAGTTACATCCTGTATTATACTCCAGAGCTGCACTCACTATTCTGCTCGTGGAATCACTGTGTACATACATTACATTACTTATCCTGTACTGATCCTGAGTTACATCCTGTGTTATACTCCAGAGCTGCACTCACTATTCTGCTGGTGGAGTCACTGTGTACATACATTACATTACTTATCCTGTACTGATCCTGAGTTACATCCTGTATTATACTCCAGAGCTGCACTCACTATTCTGCTGGTGGAGTCACTGTGTACATGCATTACATTACTTATCCTGTACTGATCCTGAGTTATATCCTGTATTATACTCCAGAGCTGCACTCACTATTCTGCTGGTGGAGTCACTGTGTACATACATTACATTACTTATTCTGTACTGATCCTGAGTTACATCCTGTATTATACTCCAGAGCTGCACTCACTATTCTGCTGGTGGAGTCACTGTGTACATACATTACATTACTTATCCTGTACTGACCCTGAGTTATATCCTGTATTATACTCCAGAGCTGCACTCACTATTCTGCTGGTGGAGTCACTGTGTACATACATTACATTACTTATCCTGTACTGATCCTGAGTTACATCCTGTATTATACTCCAGAGCTGCACTCACTATTCTGCTGGTGGAGTCACTGTGTACATACATTACATTACTTATCCTGTGCTGATCCTGAGTTACATCCTGTATTATACTCCAGAGCTGCACTCACTATTCTGCTGGTGGAGTCACTGTGTACATACATTACATTACTTATCCTGTACTGATCCTGAGTTACGTCCTGTATTATACTCCAGAGCTGCACTCACTATTCTGCTGGTGGAGTCACTGTGTACATACATTACATTACTTATCCTGTACTTATCCTGAGTTACGTCCTGTATTATACTCCAGATCTGCACTCACTATTCTGCTGGTGGAGTCACTGTGTACATACATTACATTACTGTTCCTGAGTTACATCCTGTATTATACTCCGGAGCTGCACTCACTATTCTGCTAGTGGAGTCACTGTATACATACATTACATGACTTATCCTGTACTGATCCTGAGTTACATGCTGTACTATACTCCAGAGCTGCACTCACTATTCTGCTGGTGGAGTCACTGTGTACATACATTACATTACTTATCCTGTACTGATCCTGAGTTACATCCTGTATTATACTCCAGAGCTGCACTCACTATTCTGCTGCTGGAGTCACTGTGTTCTTACATTACTTATCCTGTACTGATCCTGAGTTACATCCTGTATTATACTCCAGAGCTGCACTCACTATTCTGCTGGTGGTGTCACTGTGTACATACATGACATTACTTATCCTGTACTGATCCTGAGTTACATCCTGTATTATACTCCAGAGCTGCACTCACTATTCTGCTGGTGGAGTCACTGTGTACATACATTATATTACTTATCCTGTACTGATCCTGAGTTATATCCTGTATTATACTCCAGAGCTGCACTCACTATTCTGCTGGTGGTGTCACTGTGTACATACACGACATTACGTATCCTGTAATGATCCTGAGTTACATCCTGTATTATACTCCAGAGCTGCACTCACTATTCTGCTGGTGGAGTCACTGTGTACATACATTACATTACTTATCCTGCACTGATCTTGAGTTACATCCTGTATTATACTCCAGAGCTGCACTCACTATTCTGCTGGTGGAGTCACTGTGTACATACATTACATTACTTATCCTGTACTGATCCTGAGTTACATCCTGTATTATACTCCAGAGCAGCACTCACTATTCTGCTGGTGGAGTCACTGTGTACATACATTACATTACTTATCCTGTACTGATCCTGAGTTACATCCTGTATTATACTCCAGAGCTGCACTCACTATTCTGCTGGTGGAGTCACTGTGTACATACATTACATTACTTATCCTGTACTGATCTTGAGTTACATCCTGTATTATACTCCAGAGCTGCACTCACTATTCTGCTGGTGGAGTCACTGTGTACGTACATTACATTACTTATCCTGTACTGATCCTGAGTTACATCCTGTATTATACTCCAGAGCTGCACTCACTATTCTGCTGGTGGAGTCACTGTGTACGTACATTACATTACTTATCCTGTACTGATCCTGAGTTACATCCAGTTTATAGATTTTCATATATATAAATTTTTACTTCTGATAATAAAATCGCAATTTGGATTATATCCTTTGCATTACCTATTATTTGTGCCTTAGAACTTTGACTATTGTTATCAGGGGGATGATTCTCTGTAGTGGCCTCTAAACATTGGCTTCCTTTTTCTTTTTCAGGTTAGGGCTGGCTGATACATACCAGTGGTAAGTTCCAATTCCTTATAAAATGTTATGACTGTTCCCCTATCCTTTCTGACCCCCTCATTTCCAAATTAAAGGAGGACTGAATATTGTGCCTGGAGTCCAGCTGAAAAGGACTTTTGGGTGGAGCACTGTTCTCAGCCAATCAGCATTACCAGGAAGGTTCTCAGAGATGATTGGCTCAGAGCAGCTCCTCCCATTGCTCCTCCCAAATTTCCTTTTTAGCTACATTCCAGGCAAGCTATACAGTCTCCCCAAAACTCTGTTTCTGAGTTTAACAACGAGACAGAAGAGGACGACTTGGATCAGATTTATATTCTGCTTGATTTGTTTCCTCTCTATATAGGTATTTAGATTTGCGCCGGTTCGGGACTGTTCCGCATGGAGGTTTCGGCATGGGATTTGAGCGATACCTGCAGTGCATTCTGGGAGTCGACAATATCAAAGATGTTATCCCATTTCCAAGATTTCCCTATTCGTGCCTCTTATGAGACCATCCAGACATAATAATGAATGGTAGACAGTCAGACCGAGGAAAGTCAGCGTGATAATCGAATACTGGAGAACGTTGTACACGAGGTGACCGGATCTTTTGGGGTTGTTTTTTTGTTTTTTGTTTTTTTTTAATAAATAAAACTTTATTTTCAAATACATACATATTACTACAGACATTTTGAACTCATCTGACCCCACTGTCTTGTTTTTTTTTACCAAAAATATTTACAGTTTTTTGGGGAAATGCGAGTCTAAGGCTATGTTCACACTGAGTTTTTTGAAAAGTTTTTCCACGCAGAAACTGCGTCGCAGAACTCGTCAAAAACGGCCCGAAAATGCCTCCCATTGATTTCAATGGGAGGAGGAGGCATCCCACGAGCAGTGAAAACCGCCTCGCGGGAGAAAGAAGGGACATGCCCTATCTTTGGGCGTTTACGCCTCTGACCTCCCATTGACATCAATGGGAGGCAGAGAAAGCGTATTTCACAGAGTTTTATGCCCGCGGCGCTCAATGGCCGCGGGTGAAAAACCGCCGCGAAAATTGGCGTGCAGGGAGAGGAAAATCTGCCTCAAACTTCCAAACGGAAAAAACAAAAAAATTGAGGAGAAGCTGTTTTTTCTTTCTCGTTACACCCAACAAATAATTTTTTTCTAGTTTCCCACTACATTATGCGGTACAATAAATGGTGCTGTGAAAATCTACAACTTGTCCCGCAAAAAAAACAAGTCCTCCTACGGCAATATAGACAGAAAAATAAAAAAGTTCTGGTTTTTGGAAGATGGGAAGGAAAAAAACTAAAGTGAAAATCTGAAAAATGGCTGCGACGGGAAGGGGTTAAGTACTGTTGTGTACTTTAACCCTTTCGCTGCCATGGGTTTCTCGATATTTTGCGCCTCTGGTAGTTGACGCTTTTTTCACTGTTTTGACACGAAGAAATGAAACCACAATTATAAAATAAAAAATTCCTACAAAACCGCCGTACCTTGTCAAAGTGACACTCAAAAATTTGCATTAAAATGTTTTGGGCTCAAAGTCTGACCCAAGGAGAAAACTAGGGAATTTCAGCCAAAAAAACGCCACCAAACTGTGGTGCAGTTTTTCGTCCAGACTGTCCGCTGCGGAAAACGGAAGTGAACAAAATGCCCATATTTACCCTCTGATGTCCCGCAGACCGGCCTCATGGGAAGACATTTCATCCCATGTGACCGCTGCAGCCAAATGTCATCCCATGAGGCCGGGCCTGGATGAAGAAGCGGAAAATTTTGGGTAAGTATAAGATCTTTTTTTTTTTTTCTGAGTTGCGATTTTTGCGTCAGAATCACATTTTTTCCGCTGCAAAAATCGCAACATCTGCTACTTGTTGCAGATTTTACCTCCTTATTGAATTCAATGGGGAACACCCGCAACAAAAAAAAACAGCGGTTACGCAAATACAATTGACATGCTGCGGATTAGAAAAACGCAGGTCAATTTCTGAACGTTTTTTCCGCTTTTCATTTTCGCAGCGTGCGGAGGAGATGTGTTCGAATATCGTCCACTCTGCTGCTACTGGATTATGCTGTCGATTTTCCGCAACCAAATCCGTTGTGGAAAATCTGCCGTATTTGCGCTACGTGTGAACGTATAGCCGTGTCCACCTTCATGTAACTGTGACAAATGTATAAAATAATCTTCTCCATTGGTGACTTTTTAGCGATCTATTCATGGTAGAAAAGAGCATTTATATTTTTTGTTTAAAATTTACAATCTTAAACTTGTCGACTTTGAGCCTCATCCGCCATTTTGCTGCCCATTTAGACACTTTTTCCAGATCCTCTCCTCTGTAGCGTCCGCCAATCCCGTACAGTATTACAGCGCTACATTGTATTCGCAGATGTCTCAAAGCTAAGAAAGTATCTCTGCACTCTGATTATCATCAGTCCCCGTGCGCAGGAGCTCACAATCTAATCTCCCTGTATCTTAGGGCCTGTTCACATCACCGTTCGCTTTCCGTTCTGGGGTTCCGTCGGAGGTTTCCGTCAGGTGAACCGCGCAACGGAAAGTCAAACCCTGCTTCCGTTTCCGTCACCATTGGTATCAATGGTGACGGAAACATTGCTAATGGTTTCCGTTCGTCACCATTCCGGCAGGTTTCCGTTCCGACGGAGTCAATAGCGGAGTCGACTGCGCTATTGATTCCGTCATTAAAACGGAAACCTGCCGGAATGGTGACGAACGGAAACCATTGGCACCGGATCCGTCACCATTGAAATTAATGGTGATTCAAAAGGAAACCTATGGTTTCCGTTTGGGTTCCGTTCATGAGTTCCTCTGACGGAAAGCAGCGGCGCAGATGTGAACGAAGCCTTATCCACACGTGTCAAAGAAAGTGGAACCCAGAGGAAACCCCCACAAACTCCATTTGCAGAGTGTAAAATGGTCTTCAGGAAGGTCGATGTGACGGTCTCATAAATGAAGAGTAACCATTAAAAACTAATCTTGATTTGAACATTATAACAAGCGGAGGCGGTGATGTGAGCAGCGGGAGGTTAATGTGTTGTAAACGTCTCTCTCTAATTTCAGACAGAAATGATCATTAGGATCTGTTAGCGGGATTAATAGCGTTGCAGGTCGCTGTACGAGATTTCTTGATTTCTTAAACATTAGATTAGTCCTAATACTTTGCTTTACTTACCTTGCACAAATTGAGTTACATAATTTCTAATACTCCATTCACATCCAGAGCTGCGTTTAGACTTTTCTGCTGATAGACACACCCCCTAAAAATATAACGCATTAGGCCCCATAGCATTCTACTCAAGGAGATGTGTTCCTATCGCATATAGGTGGGTGCAAACAGTCCTTGGCCAAAAATGCACCCCAGCAGAGCATGCTCTATGCAAACCTTGAACCAGCAGAGGGCAGCAGTGAGTAATGTAGCCAGAAGGTTAACAGGAAGTCATCAGAATTTTGAATGCAGCTCTGGATGTAACGAGTGCCTTAAAGGATTTATCCTATTAGAGCAACCCTTGTTCATTTGCCTTGTTATTGCACGCACACATCATAGAGGGGGAGGGTCCCACTCTCAGGAACCCCCTTTATTATCTTGAGCAGAGAGCTGCTGACAAGCAGTGGCTCCCATGGACTTATGCCATTCATGTAATACTACATGCCTCCTGAGGCGAGCGCTGCAGGGGAAATGAACAGCCGGCCACTGCTGCTTTTGCCGGGGGTCTCGGATAGCTCTCAGTTTAAATGGGGTGATGAGACCAACTCCTTTAAGACCATTATGTCAGGTATGTACAGCATTTAGTCACTGAGAACTTTATGTAGATATAAACTCTAACATTGTTACACACCGATCAGCCATAACATTACAACCACCCACCTAATATCGTGTAGTTCGCCCTCGTGCCACCAGTGCGGCTCTGACCCGTCGAGACATGGACCCCACAAGACGTCTGCAGGTCCCTGTGGTCTCTGGTACAAGACGTCTGCAGGTCCCTGTGGTCTCTGGTACAAGACGTCTGCGGGTCCCTGTGGTCTCTGGTACAAGACGTCTGCGGGTCCCTGTGGTCTCTGGTACAAGACGTCTGCAGGTCCCTGTGGTCTCTGGTACAAGACGTCTGCGGGTCCCTGTAGTCTCTGGTACAAGACGTCTGCAGGTCCCTGTGGTCTCCGGTACAAGACGTCTGCAGGTCCCTGTGGTCTCTGGTACAAGACGTCTGCGGGTCCCTGTGGTCTCTGCTACAAGACGTCTGCGGGTCCCTGTGGTCTCTGGTACAAGACGTCTGCGGGTCCCTGTGGTCTCTGGTGCAAGACGTCGGCGGGTCCCTGTGGTCTCTGGTACAAGACGTCTGCGGGTCCCTGTGGTCTCTGGTACAAGACGTCTGCGGGTCCCTGTGGTCTCTGGTGCAAGACGTCTGCGGGTCCCTGTGGTCTCTGGTACAAGACATCTGCAGGTCTCTGTGGTCTCTGGCACAAGACGTTGGCAGCAGGTCCTATAAGTCCTGTAAGGTGTGAGGTGTGGCCTCCAGGGATCGGACTTGTTTTCCAGCAGATCCCACAGATGATCGATCGGATTGAGATCTGGAGAATTTGGAGACAAATCGTCACCTTGAAGTCTTTGTCGTTTTCCTCATCATTCCTGTACAATGTCTGCAGTGTGGCTGGGGGCATTATCCTGCTGACAGGGGGCACTGCCATTAGTGAATACCGCTGCCATGAAGGGGGCACTTGTCTGCAGTGTGGCGGGGGCATTATCCTGCTGACAGGGGGCACTGCCATTAGTGAATACCACTGCCATGAAGGGGGCACTTGTCTGCACTGTGGTGGGGGCATTATCCTGCTGACAGGGGGCACTGCCATTAGTGAATACCGCTGCCATGAAGGGGGCACTTGTCTGCAGCAATGTTTAGGTCGGTGGTACGTGTCACATCCACATGAATGTCAGGACACAAGGTTGACCAGCAGAACATTGTCCAGAACATCACACTGCCCCCGCCGGTTCGTCTTCCCATAATGCATCCTGGTGCCATCTCTTCCCCAGGTAAGCGACGCACGCGCACCCCGGCAGTCCACATGATGTAAACCGGGATTCCTCAGACCAGGCGCCTCCTTCCATTACTTCATGCTCAAGTTCTAATAATCACGTGTCCATGTAGGCACTTTTGGCGGTGGATGGGTCGGCATGGGCACTCTGACCGGTCTGTAGCTATGCAGCCCCACATACAGCAAGCTGCGATGCTCTGCGTGTTCTGACATCTTTCTATCCTATCCAGCAGTAACTTTTTCAGCAATTTGTTGTAAAGTATTTTTTCTGTGGGATCGGACCAGACAGGCTAGCCTTCGCTCCCCACGAGCATCAATGAGCCTGGGCTTCCATGATCCCATCGCTGGTCACCGGTTGTCCTTCCTTTGAGCACTTTTGGTAGGTACTGACTACTATATACCAGGAACACCCCACAAGACTGGCCGTTTTGGAGATGCTCTGACCTAGTCGTCTAGACATCACAATTTGGCTCTTTTCACAGTCGTTCAGATTCTTACACTTAGAGGCTCTGTCACCACATTATAAGTGGCCTATCACCTACATAAGGAGATGGACGCTATAATGTAGGTGACAGCAGTGCTTTCTATTTTTTTTAAAAACGATCTATTTTTACCACGTTATTAGCGATTTTAGATTTATGCTAATGAGTTGCTTAATGCCCAAGTGAGCGTTGTACAGAGGAGTGTATGACGCTGACCAATCAGTCTCATGCACTCCTCTCCATTCATTTACTAAGCGCATAGGGATCCTGCTAGATCCTTATGTGCTGTCTTATACTAACGCATTAACAATACTGAAGTGTTTAGACAGTGAATAGACATTCCACGGGATGTCTATTCACAATCTCTGCACTTCGTTACTCTGTCTGTGGTAGTTACAGCAGAAGAAGCGTGATCTCGTCGTAACCTGTCATCTACAGTGTAATCTCGCGAGATTATGCTTCCTCTGCTGTAACTACCACAGAAACAGTAACGAAGTGCAGAGATTGTGAATAGACATCCCGTGGAATGTCTCTTCACTGTCTAAACACTTCAGTATTGTTAATGTGTTAGTATAAGACAGCACATAAGGATCTAGCAGGATCCCTATGCGCTGACTAAATGAATGGAGAGGAGTGCATGAGGCTGATTGGTCAGCATCATACACTCCCCTGTACAACGCCCACTTGGTCAAAAGTAAAAATACGCCCACTTGAGCATTAATTATGTAGGAGACAGGGCACTTATAATGTGGTGACAGAGCCTCTTTAACCATTTTTTCTGCTTCATCTGACGGATCACTTTCTGCCTCATATATTCCTCCCCCTCCTTGTCAGCCGCCATTGTACCCAGATCATCAATGTTCTTCACGTCACCGGTCACTGGTTGTAATGTTATGGCTGATCTGTGTATGGGTGTTTATCTCACCAGGCTTCTTAGCGGCTTCTAACCCTCAAGTTTTCCCCACTCTGGTTGGTGCTTACTGTGACTGGTGACCTCTACT
Source organism: Rhinoderma darwinii (assembly GCF_050947455.1). Classification (NCBI taxonomy): domain Eukaryota; kingdom Metazoa; phylum Chordata; class Amphibia; order Anura; family Rhinodermatidae; genus Rhinoderma; species Rhinoderma darwinii. The sequence continues at coordinate 13,366,827 of NC_134688.1, read as the reverse complement.
GGATGATAAGTCCATTGCACCCTTCTTTCTACAACCGTATATTGCGGCAATTGTTACAGTACAAGCCACCAAGTTTAAACTTTTTCACCCCTGAGCCAGTAGTTGCCAGCCCTCAAATGTGTATTTCTATGTATTTGTTGTTCTCTGTCTCTTTGACTCTACTGGTTCGGAGGTTTATGAGGGCACCGCTATAAACAGCGACTTTAGTACAGCTGCATTATCTACTGGAGTCCTAGGTAGTCTGTAATCCTCCTTCTGTTTCCTCATTGACTATCCCTCATTTATGCTTTACACTGCAGCTCTGCATGTTCTGATTGGCTCCTTTATATAAGCACAAGCTCAGCCGGAAGTCAGTACATGAAGAGCTGATTTCCATTACAAGAAGGACATAATAATTATAAACTACAAGCAACTAAACCACCAGTGAGAAAAAGATGATCAGAGACAAATTGACTAAAGGGAGGAGCCTGTATAAGGGGGAGGAGCCTGTATAAGGGGGAGGAACCTGGAGAACAAGTTGAATGCATGAATTGGGTATACGATTACGTACTGTGACATTCTCCCTAGTAAAGTAAATTTGGCTCCCTGATCTCTTCTGTCTAGATATTACATTTTTTGTTGAGTGGTGGAGTGGTCGTTATATCTGTTTCCGGGAGATTTGGGTGACAACCAATATAGGGGGCTGTCAAAGCTTTTACAGGGGCAGTGACCTAAATAGCAAATCTGCATTGTTATACAGTCACATTAAAGCAGGGGATGTACATACTTACCAACAGCTCAATCCCAAATTGAGGGATATTTGTAAGCCATGCCCCTGTTCCAAACAAGAACACCCTTTTTAAGGTAAATTTTGGATAACTCCGCCCCTTTGTGGTGCAGTTCGTGGGGCAGTCACGTGAGGATCGGGACTGTTGGTAAGTACACATGTACATGGTTGTTACATAACTAAGTGGATTTTCTATTCAGGAGTCTGAGAAAGATAGATGACAAACCCTTGTGAGAGCTGTAATGGAAGCCATGTGAGTAGTCACCCAGCTGTATGGGATGTTTCATGAATACAACCCCTTCCCATATGGCGTATTATAATATATAGACTTCACCAAGGAGGATCCTCCTCATAGTTCAGAAACGTTAACAAAGCGAGCCTCTGGCGGATACGACGTTCCCGTTTTGCCTGGGTCCACCCACAAATGCAAATCAAATTAGCATAAGCCCTGCCCCTTTGCAGGCTGGTTGATGGGACTGCCCCGTGTAAATCAGGACTTTTGTCAAATATTCATGGTCCGCCTCCCATTGGTGGCACATAATGAATACATTAGAAATATATAGCCAGCCCTATGTTTCCGCAGTTGATCGTCAGGGGTTTCTGAAGGCGGACCTGTGACACTCCGCAGATCACAAGACAAAAGCTTCAATTTAAAAATGGGTTAAAATGAACCAAGCCCTTTAAGACTGTGGTTGTTAGGCAGAGTATCCATAGCAACCAGAATGTCTGACAAGATTCGGCTCGGAGCTGGTTTGATATGTGGAATCCAGAACCTATATAGTATAATTCCAGGGATTGGAGTAAACACCGTTCCGGGTCCAGATCTCAGGGAGGACAATGAAAATGTTGCATTTTAGTAAGTATCCCAGGTTACCTTTCTTTTTATGTAGTTATGTTCCAGGCTGCAGCTATATTGATTTATATTGAAACCCAAGTAGTAGGAGAAGTTAGCTACTTCCTCCCACACTGATATTACCATTGAACTACACTTCTCAGCATTCCCTGAAGATTGTGCAGTCTTGAAGGTATTTCACTTATTAATTCTATAAAGAGTAGAAATGTTTGTCTTTGGCTGAAAGTTGTATTCATTATTCTTCAATTCCAAGTAGAGGAGAAGTTAGCTACTTCCTCCCGCACTGATGTCACCGTTGAACTACACTTCTCAGCATTGCTTGAAGATCCTGCAGTCTTGCACATATTTAAATTTTTAATCCTATAAAGTTTATTTCCAGAAATTACAACTTACATATAATGTATGTCTCAGGGTGGACAATAAAACTGCTCCATCTGTTAAAAATAAAATAAGGGAATGTCTTGCCATCCTTTCCCTACGGGTTTCGAGCTAAAGTCATGTGGAAAAGTAGGGACACACCATGTAAAGTCCCTCAGAATTACAATATATCCAGCGCCTCTCTGTAAACAGTTTATTGGACCACCCTGTATGAGATTATGGGGGTAGGGGTCATACTGTTAGGACACCCTTCGCAATCAGCTGTTATTAAAGGGGCAATCCAGCGATCAGTTCTGATTTAGGAAGAATTACATTACATCCACTAAATTCATTGGACATTTTTACAGTAGCTTTACTTTAGTTTAAGGGTCACGTCACCGGTCACCCCAAACTTCCAGTCCGATCTGCAGGCAGTATGTTATAGAGCAGGAAGAGCTGAGCGGGATTAAGATAAAGCTCTGGCCTTAAGGCCGGGTTCCCACTGGTCAGATATGCTGCGTAAAACTACGCAACGTATCCGACCTGGAGCCCGCAGCACATTGTGGTGGCGGAATTTCCGCTGTGGAAAGCAGCGGTAGAGGAAAAAAAAAACATTTATGCTTACCGCGGCCGTTGTCATGGTGGCACGTCCCTCCTTTGGCGTCTGGTCCGGCCTCCCTGGATGATGCTGCAGCCCATGTGACCTGTGATTGGCTGCACATGGGATGAAACGTCATCCCAGGAGGCTGGACTGAAGGAAGAAGGCGGGTGTTCTGGGTAAGTATAAGATTCTATTTTTTTTTCTGAGTTGTGATTTTTGCAAAGTCGCAACACTTGGCTATTTGGCCATTGAATTCAAAACCCAGAACATAAAAGCAACGAAAACGCAGCATAAATTGACATACTGCGGATTTCAATTCCTCAAAGTAGGTCAGTTTATTAACGTTTTTGCTGCGTTTTTTTACCGCAGCGTGGGCATGAGATTTTCTAAATCTCATCCACTTTGCTGCTACTGTAAATGCTGCGGAATTTTCACACAATTCCATTTCGGAAATTCCACTGCGTTTACGCTACATGGGGAACCCGGCCTTAGAGTCTAGTGGGTGGTCCTACTTTGTGATTGGCAGCAGTTTCTGTATTCTCACACTCACTGTCAATCACTAGTTGGGACCGCCCACTGGACTCTTTAGTCCACAGTGAGCAGGGATTTATATGAATACATTTTAGGTTACCCTGAATCTTTTGTTCAAAACTATTTATCATTCTGTTCAGCTTCTCCTGCTCACTCCTATCTATCATATCTATCTCATATTTGTCATCTCTAATCTATCTATCTATCTATCTATCTATCTATCTATCTATCTATCTATCTATCTATCTATCTATCTATCTATCTATCTATCTATCTATCATATCTATCTCATATTTGTCATCTCTAATCTATCTATCTATCTATCTATCTATCTATCTATCTATCTATCTATCTATCTATCTATCTATCTATCTATCTATCTCATATCTATCTATCTATCTATCTATCTATCTATCTATCTATCTATCTATCTATCTATCTATCTATCTATCATATCTATCTCATATTTGTCATCTCTAATCTATCTATCTATCTATCTATCTATCTATCTATCTATCTCATATCTATCTATCTATCTATCTATCTATCTATCTATCTATCTATCTCATATCTATCTATCTATCTATCTATCTATCTCATATCTATCTCTCATATCTATCTATCTATCTATCTCATATCTATCTATCTATCTATCTATCTATCTATCTATCTATCTATCTATCCCATATCTATCTATCTATCTATCTATCTATCTATCTATCTATCTATCTATCTATCTATCTATCTATCTCTCTATCTATCTCATATCTATCTATCTATCTATCTATCTATCTATCTATCTATCTATCTATCTATCTATCTATCTATCTATCTCTAATCTATCTATCTATCTATCTATCTATCTATCTATCTATCTATCTATCTATCTATCTATCTATCTATCTATGTCATATATATCATAGCTGGCACTGTCTATGGGGCACTCCCTGGCTAGGTGGATACTAGGGAACTAATGTTTTTTGTTTTTGAAGACGTTGTCTGGTTGGCATTTTTTATGAGATTCTCTCAAGCTGGAACTATTAATGTGGTTACTCAGTGGTATGGGGGACACCCTCTGCTCACTCTATTTATGGGTTACTTTCTGGCTGGCACAGTGTATGAGGGCACCCTGGCTGTCACTGTGGTCAGTATATGAGGGCAGCCTTGTGTGTGGCATCTACAATCCTCCAGAAACCAGTCCTTTAAAGTACAGTTTATCCGGGACCTGCCTGAATGACAGTGCTACATAATAGATTATTAATAACATTATTATCCAGGTCTATGTCTTGCAGGATCAGTGATTGCGTTACATTGTGATATTCTGCTACAATGTTTATAAACACAGTGATACATTGTAACATTGATGTATCCTTTTTTTTCTTAAATACCGTTCTATGTATCATTTTTTTATTTAGTAACAAGTTGTGCAGTGTGTCCAGGGGTGAGGAGCCCAGCCCCCTGCCATGCCCACTTATTGGAGTCGGGTGTGGTTACAACCCATTGCTGCTGCTCTGGGAAATACACAGCAGTTTAGTTTCCTGCTTCCTAAGGCAGCTGTAGCTAAAGACAAGAGGAGACAGCAGTGACTGGGGCATGAAGGGGAAAAACTGATCAGTCAACAGCACAGTGACTTTACTGTGTCCTCATACAGAGGGGGCACTGTGCAGAGCTGCCCCCCAACTCTGCTCCTCACTCATGGCACTGGACTGCAGACGAAAGATCTCCTTCAATCATCCCCCAATGCTCTTGGATTGACACATAAGGAGGGCTTTTCATCTTTCCACATTTGATTGACAGATCCAGACACAAGGGTCTCCAGGATGAGTGAAGGAGAGGTGGTCTATGCTGGCTGGCTCAGAAAATCCCCTCCAGAGAAAAAGTTAAGGAGATATGTAAGTAACAGTCCTGATTGCAGGACGACTGGTGCTGAGTATAGTGCATTATCAGTGCAGGGGGAGGGGAGGGGGCTACTATTAATTGCATTGTGTCTGGAGGGGAAGGGAGGGGGGTGTACAGTTAGGAGATCGCTGTGCACCTGTCACAGGTGCTTGCATTGTAAACACAGAGACATCCATCACTTATTAACCCCTCCCTTGCCACCCCTCCCTTCTCCAGTGTTCTGCATTGTGATCTGAACTTTTCCCAGAGGCTATGATGGGGTTAACGAAGTCTTGTAGGGGGGGGGGGGCAGTTGGGGTTGTATTTGTGCTTCTTAACAAGTTTGTCCTGTTGGGTTTGACAGCATTAACCCCTTGCACTTATTGGAAGAGGTGTGTTCAATGAAGGCTGGTGGGATAGTTAACCCTTTAAGGCTTATTCTGGCAGCACAGGGTTAATGATTATGCATTAGTCTCTGCTGTGTGTGGACAGGGGATGAGCTCTAATGGAAGCTAATTCCCTTATCCATTCCAGTATGCAGAAAGCCAATGGGAAATTAACCAATTAGCTCCTGAAAAGAGGGTGTGGATGCTCTTATATGGCCCCAGCCTTCTGTACTCCTAAACACATGGACCTTCTGCCTGACAGGCTGGGTCATCCCCCACCCTCCTAAGCAGCGAGCTTTGTTTCTATAACAGCTGTAGGACTACAAGTCCCATAAGTGCCAATCCCAGCCCAGATGCGGCCAAGTCATTATTTACCATTTCGCTGGTGTCAGTCCAGCCTTGACCATCCATCCGGGAATGATGCTGCAGTTTCTGCTTTGCCCTGTCATTCTCCTACAGAGTCTGCCACATTTACTAATCCAGCCTTGAGGTGTATGGAAGCCTATTGGGTGCTGGAAGTCTTTGCCTGCAGTAATCGGTTAAAAAAAAATGTACTATATTTGATGCAGATTGAGCAGCACCGGAGCGTTGTTAGTGTGTTATGGGTTGCAAGGGTTCATGCTGTATCCATGTCGCTCCTGTTGAGGTTGTATTGACCTGGAGGGGAGATGGTGGGTGTCGTGATATAAAAGAGGACAATGGAGGCCAAAGATTTACTTCCAGTCAGACAGATGTACCAATAATTATTTATTAGCTGAAGGTTTGACCACATTGCTATGGTCTCCATAGGAAATTCTTCCCATAATAATTGAACAGCGCCACATTGACCGCACGTTGTGTGTGGTATTGCAGCTAAGCCCCAATAACTTCAATGGAGCTGTGCTGCAATACCACACACCAACCATGGAGAGGTGTGGCGCTGTTTATGTAAGAAACCAGTCATGTTTTTCTAATCCTGGGAAACCTCTTTAAATATTAACATTGCCCCATATTCTAATTCTTGTCTAATTTTTTTGGGGGAGGGATAGGTTCTCGTACTTTCCTCTGCTGTTCCCCTTGAAAATCTGCAGATGAACTGTATGTTCCCGCGAAGGTGGTCTCGTTCCATCAATGGCCATCCTAAAGTGGCACGTTCATCTATAGGTTATACTAATGGGGGGGGGGGTCCAGGTGCTTAGGACCACCACTGAGGCTCAACTTTTAGGTTTTCCAACTCCCAGAGATTTCAGTGGAGCCCTGGTGTCTCGTGAGTGACCATAGCTCTTGTGATCTCGATGGGTTTATGGACGCCTGCGAAGGGTCTGGCCTTCAGGGTCCCCTTTGTTGAAGACGTCCTGAAGGGTCTTGCCCCCATTCTAACGTGTGAGAAAGTTAAATGACACGGGGAGGGGGTGCATATTCTTGATATCCAGTGATTTGGGCCGTTGATCATATAATAGGAGGGGCCACGTTGAACTCATAGATGTGTAATAATACCCATGACCTTGACGCGGCATTGTCCATGTAGGAGATCACTTTCTAATCAATACAATCATCCACCGCCAGACTGTTCCGCTTTCTATGTATTAATGCTGCAGTCTCAATGGTTATTGGGGTTGGAGAGTGCAGCATTCGGGATGTAGCAGATACGTGTTTGTTATTGGCTCTGAGCTTTATAATATTAGCCGATGCAATGAACATGTTGGGGGTTTAAGTGTCAGCGCTGTAGATTGTTAGAAGTGCCAAACATATCGGACTAAATGTGAGTTAAGCGACAATTTTCCTGGAGGGTGCGTGGTTACGTGACGGGTGCTCTAGTAGAAATGTGATAAATGACAATCGTGCAGAAGAGACTTATCAAATCTGATGCTAAAGAATTTTGGAGCAGTTGTCCATATTACGGAAGCATCCTCTGCTGGGAGCATTCTATGGCGGCACACAGAGTACCTACAGACCCGTAGAGATGCCATGTGCCACCCTACAAGGATCCTTCGGGTCCCCATACATATCAGATGAAAGCAGATTGGACCTGCCTAATATTTGCCGGGCCGGACAACTGTCTAATGTGTATGGGAGTGCCCCGAACGCGTTAGGATTGGGGGAGAAGCGGAAAGAAGGATCGGCATGTTACATTTTTAACATGACCAATCCTCTATTCTCGTGGCATGCATGTGTTTGGGAGAGTCGGGAGGAATAACTGACTGCTACCGAAATGCGTCAGTAATTGTCACAGGTGGTCTGCCTATGGTAAATTCTTAAAGGGGTTGTCCAGTCCCTAAAAATTGATGGCCTATCCTCCGGATAGGTCATCAATACCTGATCGGTCGGAGTCCGACTCCAGCTACAAGCGCGTCGGTGAGCCACGGTAAGTATAAATAAGGAATCAATGGGAAGCAGCAATCGTACTAGCGCTGCGGCCCCTTTAAAACAGCTGATCGGCGAGGGTCCGGGGAGTCAGACCCCGATCGATCAGATATTGATGGCTTATCCTGAGAATAGGCCATACATTTTTGGGGTTTGGACAATCCCTTCAATACATGACCAGTTGGGGGTACTTGTTGAAATTTGTGGTGCAAATTAAATGGAGAAGATGGTGTGCGCCAGATTTATCATGTGTTATACACTTTTACGTTTGCCTTACGTGCTGAGAGAAAGTAGCGTGGAGTGGAGGGGAAATGCAGCAAATGTAAAGAAGAGAAATGTGTCTGACCTGCCTGGTCCTCTATAGGTATAACTGGTACCGTGCGCCAGAAGTGTTACTGAGTGCCAGTCCCACTATTGAGCTTTTCATGTGTGTGTGTGTGTGTGTGTGTGTGTGTATATATATATATATATATATATATATATTATAGCTTGGCAATGCGGATGGCTGTGTCTACTGATCTCCAATAATATGTGCATGACAGGACAACCGCAACAATAGAGACACATCAAAACTGTCAGTCACACTACCGCAACTACACACCGTCTCTGGGCTGCTCATCAGTGTAAACATTGGGAACAACACAGCCTACACACATATTTTTCTTTAAGTGCATACTATGCCATAATACAAGATTGTTATTTTTATTCGTATAAGATTCATATTATGGTTGGTACCTCATTCAGTACATTTTTAAATGGTGCAACGTCACTTCAAGTACCACAAATGGCGCTATATATATGTGTTCTTACACAGAAAAGGCAGTATTATATAAATTATATTCTTGTATATAGGGGGCAGTATTATATAAATTATATTCTTGTATATAGGAGCAGTATTATAGTAGTTATATTCTTGTACATAGGGGCAGTATTATAGTAGTTATATTCTTGTATATAGGAGGCAGTATTATAGTAGTTATATTCTTGTATATAGGGAGCAGTATTATAGTAGTTATATTCTTGTATATAGAGGAAATATTATAGTAGTTATATCCTTGTATATAGGGGCAGTATTATAGTAGTTATAGTCTTGTATATATGAGGCAGTATTATAGTAGTTATATTCTTGTATATAGGAGCAGTATTATAGTAGTTATATTCTTGTATATAGGAGCAGTATTATAGTAGTTATATTCTTGTATATAGGGGCAGTATTATAGTAGTTATATTCTTGTATATAGGGGGCAGTATTATAGTAGTTATATTCTTGTATATAGGTGGCAGTATTATAGTAGATATATTCTTGTATATAGGAGGCAGTATTATAGTAGATATATTCTTGTATATAGGAGGCAGTATTATAGTAGTTATATTATTGTATATAGGAGGCAGTATTATAGTAGTTATATTCTTGTATATAGGGATCAGTATTATAGTAGTTATATACTTGTATATAGGGGGCAGTATTATAGTAGATATATTCTTGTATATAGAAGGCAGTATTATAGTAGTTATATTCTTGTATATAGGAGGCAGTATTATAGTAGTTATATTCTTGTATATAGGGGTTAGTATTAGGCTATGTTCACACGGAGTATTTTGGGGGAGGAATATCTGCCTCAAAGCTCCAAACGGAATTTTGAGGCAGATATTCCTCCCCCAAAATACTCCGTGTGAATAGCAATTATCGCGCCGTTTTTCGCCCGCGGCCATTGAGCGCCGCGGGCATAAAACACGCTTTCTCCTGCCTCCCATTGAAGTCAATGGGAGGTCGGAGGCGGAAGCGCCCGAAGATAGGGCATGTCGCTTCTTTTTCCCGCGAGGCAGTTTTACTGCTCGCGGGAAAAAGACGCCGAGGCCTCCCATTGAAATCAATGGGAGGCGTTCTCGGGCCGTTTCTGCCGAGTTTTGCGACGCGGTTTCCGCGTCAAAAAACTCGGCAAAAGACCCCGTGTGAACATAGCCTTATAGTAGTTATATTCTTGTATGTAGGAGCAGTATTATAGTAGTTATATTCTTGTATATAGGGGGCAGTATTATAGTAGTTATATTCTTGTATATAGGGAGCAGTATTATAGTAGTTATATTCTTGTATATAGGGGTAGTATTATAGTAGTTATATTCCTGTATATAGGTGCAGTATTATAGTAGTTATATTCTTATATATAGGGGGCAGTATTATAGTAGTTATATTCTTGTATATAGGGGCAGTATTATAGTAGTTATATTCTTGTATATAGAACAGTATTATAGTAGTTATATTCTTGTATATAGGGATCAGTATTATAGTAGTTATATTCTTGTATATAGGGGGCAGTATTATAGTAGATATATTCTTGTATATAGGAGGCAGTATTATAGTAGTTATATTCTTGTATATAGGAGGCAGTATTATAGTAGGTATATTCTTGTATATAAGGGGCAGTATTATAGTAGTTATATTCTTGTATGTAGGAGCAGTATCATAGTAGTTATATTCTTGTATATAGGAGGCAGTATTATAGTAGTTATATTCTTGTATATAGGGGCAGTATTATAGTAGTTATATTCTTGTATATAGGGAGCGGTATTATAGTAGTTATATTCTTGTACATTGGGGGCAGTATTATAGTAGTTATATTCTTGTATGTAGGAGCAGTATTATAGTAGTTATATTCTTGTATATAGGGGCAGTATTATAGTAGTTATATTCTTGTATATAGGGAGCAGTATTATAGTAGTTATATTGTTGTTTATAGGGGGCAGTATTATAGTAGTTATATTCATGTATATAGGGGCAGTATTATAGTAGTTATATTCTTGTATATAGGGAGCAGTATTTATAGTAGTTATATTCTTGTATATAGGGGGCAGGATTATAGTAGTTATATTGTATATAGGGGGCAGTATTATAGTAGTTATATTCTTGTACATAGGAGCAGTATTATAGTAGTTATATTCTTGTACATAGAGGGCAGTATTACAGTAGCTATATTCTTGTATATAGGAGCAGTATTACAGTAGTTATATTCTTGTATATAGGGAGCAGTATTATAGTAGTTATATTCTAGTATATAGGGGCAGTATTATAGTAGTTATTATATTGTATATAGGGGGCAGTATTATAGTAGTTATATTCTTGTACACAAGGGGCAGTATTATAGTAGTTATATTCTTGTATATAGGGGCAGTATTATATTAGTTATATTCTTGTATATAGGGCAGTATTATAGTAGTTATATTCTTGTATATAGGAGCAGTATTATAGTAGTTATATTCTTGTATATAGGGGCAGTATTATAGTAGTTATATTCTTGTACATAGGGAGCAGTATTCTAGTAGTTATACTATTGTATATAGGGCGCAGTATTATAGTAGTTATGTTCTTGTATATACAGGCAGTATTATAGTAGTTATATTCTTGTATATAGAGGCAGTATTATAGTAGTTATATTGTTGTATATAGGGGGCAGTATTATAGTAGTTATATTCTTGTACATAGGGAGCAGTATTATAGTAGTTATATTCTTGTATATAGGGGCAGTATTATAGTAGTTATATTCTTATATATAGGGGGCAGTAATATAGTTATACTCTTGTATATAGGGAGCAGTATTATAGTAGTTATATTCTTGTATATAGGAGCAGTATTATAGTAGTTATATTATTGTACATAGAGGGCAGTATTACAGTAGCTATATTCTTGTATATAGGGGGGAGTATTATAGTAGTTATATTCTTGTATATAGGAGGCAGTATTATAGTAGTTATATTCTTGTGTATAGGAGTCAGTATTATAGTAGTTATATTCTTGTATATAGGGGGCAGTATTATAGTAGTTATATTCTTGTATATAGGGGCAATATTATAGTAGTTATATTCTTGTATATAGGGGCAGTATTATAGTAGTTATATTCTTGTATATAGGAGTCATTATTATAGTAGTTATATTCTTGTATGTTGGGGCAGTATTATAGTAATATCCTTGTATATAGGAGCAGTATTATAGTAATATCCTTGTATATAGGAGCAGTATTCTAGTAGTTATATTCTTGTATATAGAGGCAGTATTATAGTAGTTATGTTCTTGTATATAGGGGCAGTATTATAGTAATATCCTTGTATATAGGAGCAGTATTATAGTAATATCCTTGTATATAGGAGCAGTATTCTAGTAGTTATATTCTTGTATATAGAGGCAGTATTATAGTAGTTATATTCTTGTACACAAGGGGCAGTATTATAGTAGTTATATTCTTGTATATAGGAGGCAGTATTATAGTAGTTATATTCTTGTACATAGGGAGCAGTATTATAGTAGTTATATTCTTGTATATAGGAGCAGTATTAGGCTGGGTTCACACGAGCACATTAACGTCCGTAATGGACGGACGTATTTCGGCCGGAAGTCCCGGACCGAACTCAGTGCAGGGAGCTGGGTCCTAGTATCATAGTTATGTACGTCGCTAGGAGTCCCTGCCTCTCCGTGCAACTACTGTCCCGTACTGAAAACATGATTACAGTACGGGACAGTTGTCCTGCAGAGAGGCAGGGACTCCTAGCATCGTACATAACTTTGATGCTATATGTTATATTCTTGTATATAGGGGGCATTATTATAGTAGTTATATTCTTGTATGTAGTGGGCAGTATTATAGTAGTTATATTCTTGTATATAGGAGCAGTATTATAGTAGTTATATTCTTGTATATAGTGGGCAGTATTATAGTAGTTATAATCTTGTATATAGGGGGCAGTATTATAGTAGTTATAATCTTGTATATAGGGAGCAGTATTATAGTAGTTATATTCTTGTATATAGGAGGCAGTATTATAGTAGTTATATTCTTGTATATAGGGGGCAGTATTATAGTAGTTATATTCTTGTATATAGGGGCAGTAATATAGTAGTTATATTCTTGTATATAGGGGTCAGTATTATAGTAGTTATATTCTTGTATATAGGAGCAGTATTATAGTAGTTATATTCTTGTATGTAGTGGGCAGTATTATAGTAGTTATATTCTTGTATATAGGAGCAGTATTATAGTAGTTATATTCTTGTATATAGGGGGCAGTATTATAGTAGTTATATTCTTGTATATAGGGAGCAGTATTATAGTAGTTATATTCTTGTATATAGGAGGCAGTATTATAGTAGTTATATTCTTGTATATAGGGGGCAGTATTATAGTAGTTATATTCTTGTATATAGGGGGCAGTATTATAGTAGTTATATTCTTGTATATGGGGGGCAGTATTATAGTAGTTATATTCTTGTATATAGGAGAAGTATTATAGTAGTTATATTCTTGTATATAGGGGGCAGTATTATAGTAGTTATATTCTTGTATATAGGGGGCAGTATTATCGTAGTTATATTCTTGTATATAGGAGCAGTATTATAGTAGTTATATTCTTGTACATATGGGGTAGTATTATAGTAGTTATATTCTTGTATATAGGGGGCAGTATTATAGTAGTTATATTCTTGTATATGGGAACAGTATTATAGTAGTTATATTCTTGTATATAGGGGCAGTATTATAGTAGTTATATTCTTGTATATAGGGGCAGTATTATAGTAGTTATATTCTTGTATATAGGGGGCAGTATTATAGTAGTTATATTCTTGTACATAGGGGGCAGTGTTATAGTAGTTATATTCTTGTATATAGGGGGCAGTATTATAGTAGTTATATTCTTGTATATAGGGGGCAGTATTATAGTAGCTATATTCTTGTACATAGGGGCAGTATTATAGTAGTTATATTCCTATACATATGGGGTAGTATTATAGTAGTTATATTCTTGTATATAGGGGGCAGTATTATAGTAGTTATATTCTTGTACACAAGGGGCCTTATTGTAGTAGACATATAGTTCTTTACTTAAGTAATTACATCAGAACTTGGACTTTCTTTATTGATTGTATCAAACCTATTGATATTCAGCTTCCGGAAAATGTTGTGGCAAGATATAATATATAAAATCTAACAGATATATTCCTAGTTTGTAAGTTCGTCTTTTGTGGCCAATCCCTTGTGGCTACATTTAATTATTCCGCAGAGGTCCCTAGCCAAAAATGACCCTGAATAGCCTTGTGACATGAATCTTTTGTTGTTTTCTATTTGGTGAAGTGAGAAATGCTTTGTCTTTATAAGCAGAAATATCTATTGCTAAATTTAGCAAAAAGTTTGTTTCCAAATGCTGATGTATCCACAAACATAAAAATCAACAATGTGCAATATATTAGCCTTATATCTGCCATGTATGGATTTAAATGTCTCTGGATGTTCTCAGCGCTGTAGATATGTGATATGAAGTCGTTATTATGGGGCAGGAAGATTTCTGGACTGAAGGCTTTTTTACACGGGCCAATTATCGGGCAAATGCTCATTCATCGGCTGATCTGCTAGTTTTTGCAGCAATTACCTATGTAATGAGGGAGATGTGCTGCCGACATATAGGAAATGTATGGGGAAGAATAATCGCTCGTCTCTATACTGATCGTAGGTCCTTGTGAAAGGAGCAAACGAGCACCGACCAACGAACTGCCTCGTTGATCGGCGCTCATTTTCACGTCCCATATCATCCCAATGAACAACACTATAATCTTGTCTGAGTTCTAAATTTCTGATGACCGTGAACAATAAACTACATTCACCTGCGCAGCAAATGGAGAGGAGACGGCCTTCATGTTTAGCGGCATATTGGATAAAATTTATTTTTTTTCAGAATGAAGATCTGCGTCATAGGATAGTCAGTACTCCCACCTATACACAGAAATACACCAATGCCCTATACCTTTGTTGCCCCTATACATGATTTATATGTGAAGTTCTTTTAAATAGTAACAAGGAGATCTTGAAATTCCGAATGCTCAGTCATTTAAATTACACTAGTTCATGTAGTAGTGGTGGGCAGGGCTGTAAAGTTGTCACAGCCCGGCCCAGAAATACTGAAATAACTACTATAATATATACAAGAATATAATTACTATAATACTGCTCCTATATACAAGAATATAACTACTATAATACTGCCTCCTATATACAAGAATATAACTACTATAATACTGCCCCTATATACAAGAATATAACTACTATAATACTGCTCCCTATATACAAGAATATAACTACTATAATACTGCCCCTATATACAAGAATATAACTACTATAATACTGCTCCTATATACAAGAATATAACTACTATAATACTGCTCCTATATACAAGAATATAACTACTATAATACTGCCCCTATATACAAGAATATAACTACTATAATACTGCTCCCTATATACAAGAATATAACTACTATAATACTGCCCCTATATACAAGAATATAACTACTATAATACTGCTCCTATATACAAGAATATAACTACTATAATACTGCTCCAATATACAAGAATATAACTACTATAATACTGCCCCTATATACAAGAATATAACTACTATAATACTGCTCCTATATACAAGAATATAACTACTATAATACTGCTCCAATATACAAGAATATAACTACTATAATACTGCTCCCTATATACAAGAATATAACTACTATAATACTGCTCCTATATACAAGAATATAACTACTATAATACTGCCCCTATATACAAGAATATAATTACTATAATACTGCTCCTATATACAAGAATATAACTACTATAATACTGCCTCCTATATACAAGAATATAACTACTATAATACTGTTCCTATATACAAGAATATAACTACTGTAACACTGCTCCTATATACAAGAATATAACTACTATAATACTGCCCCTATATACAAGAATATAACTACTATAATACTGCTCCTATATACAAGAATATAACTACTATAATACTGCCGCCTATATACAAGAATATAACCACTATAATACTGCCTCCTATATACAAGAATATAACTACTATAATACTGCCCCTATATACAAGAATATAACTACTATAATACTGCCCCTATGTACAAGAATATAACTACTATAATACTGCCCCCTATACACAAGAATATAACTACTATAATACTGCCCCTATATACAAGAATATAACAACTATAATACTGCTCTTATATACAAGAATATAACTACTATAATACTGCTCCTATATACAAGAATATACCTACTATAATACTGCCCCTATGTAAAAGAATATAACTACTATAATACTGCCCCTATATACAAGAATATAACCACTATAATACTGCCCCTATGTACAAGAATATAACTACTATAATACTGCCCCCTATACACAAGAATATAACTACTATAATACTGCCCCTATATACAAGAATATAACTACTATAATACTGCCCCCTATATACAAGAATATAACTACTATAATACTGCTCCTATATACAAGAATATAACTACTATAATACTGCCCCTATATACAAGAATATAACTACTATAATACTGCCCCATATATACAAGAATATAACTACTATAATACTGCCCCCTATATACAAGAATATAACTACTATAATACTTCCCCCTATATACAAGAATATAACTACTATAATACTGCTCCTATATACAAGAATATAACTACTATAATACTGCTCCTATATACAAGAATATAATTACTATAATACTGCTCCTATATACAAGAATATAATTACTATAATACTGCTCCTATATACAACAAGATAACTACTATAATGCTGCCTCTTATATACAAGAATATAACTACTATAATACTGCCCCTATATACAAGAATATAACTACTATAATACTGTCCTCTATATACCAGAATATAACTACTATAATACTGCCCTCTATATACAAGAATATAACTACTATAATACTGCCCTCTATATACAAGAATATAACTACTATAATACTGCTCCTATACACAAGAATATAATTACTATAATACTGCCCCCTATGTACAATATAACTACTATAATACTGCTCCTATATACAAGAATATAACTACTATAATACTGCCCCCTATGTACAAGACTATAACTACCATAATACTGCCCCCTATATACAAGAATATAACTACTATAATACTGCCCCCTATATACAAGAATATAACTACTATAATACTCCCCCCTATATACAAGAATATAACTACTATAATACTGACCCCTATATACAAGAATATAACTACTATAATACTGTCCTCTATATACCAGAATATAACTACTATAATACTGCCCTCTATATACAAGAATATAACTACTATAATACTGCCGCTATATACAAGAATATAACTACTATAATACTGCCCCTATATATAAGAATATAACTACTATAATACTGCTCCTATATACAAGAATATAACTACTATAATACTGCCCCCTATATACAAGAATATAACTACTATAATACTGCCCCCTATATACAAGAATATAACTACTATAATACTGCCCCCTATATACAAGAATATAACTACTATAATACTGCTTCTATATACAAGAATATAACTACTATAATACTGCCCCTATATACAAGAATATAACTACTATAATACTTCCCCCTATATACAAGAATATAACTACTATAATACTGCTCCTATATACAAGAATATAACTACTATAATACTGCTCCTATACACAAGAATATAACTACTATAATACTGCTCCTATATATAAGAATATAACTACTATAATACTGCTCCCATATACAAGAATATAACTACTATAATACTGCCTCTATATACAAGAATATAACTACTATAATACTGCCCCAATATACAAGAATATAACTACTATAATACTGCCCCCTATATACAAGAATATAACTACTATAATACTGCCCCCTATATACAAGAATATAACTACTATAATACTGCTTCTATATACAAGAATATAACTACTATAATACTGCCCCTATATACAAGAATATAACTACTATAATACTACCTCCTATATACAAGAATATAACTACTATAATACTGCTTCTATATACAAGAATATAACTACTATAATACTGCTTCTATATACAAGAATATAACTACTATAATACTGCCCCTATATACAAGAATATAACTACTATAATACTGCCCCTATATACAAGAATATATCTACTATAATACTACCCCTATATACAAGAATATAACTACTATAATACTGCTTCTATATACAAGAATATAACTACTATAATACTGCCCCTATATACAAGAATATAACTACTATAATACTACCTCCTATATACAAGAATATAACTACTATAATACTGCTTCTATATACAAGAATATAACTACTATAATACTGTCTCTATATACAAGGATATAACTACTATAATACTGCCCCTATATACAAGAATATAACTACTATAATACTGCCCCTATATACAAGAATATAACTACTATAATACTGCCCCTATATACAAGAATATAACTACTATAATACTGCCCCTATATACAAGAATATAACTACTATAATACTGCCCCTATATACAAGAATATAACTACTATAATACTGCCCCCTATATACAAGAATATAACTACTATAATACTGCCCCTATATACAAGAATATAACTACTATAATACTACCTCCTATATACAAGAATATAACTACTATAATACTGCTTCTATATACAAGAATATAACTACTATAATACTGCTCCTATATACAAGGATATAACTACTATAATACTGCCCCTATATACAAGAATATAACTACTATAATACTGCTCCTATATATAAGAATATAACTACTATAATACTGCTCCCATATACAAGAATATAACTACTATAATACTGTCTCTATATACAAGGATATAACTACTAATGATAAAATGTAATATAGATGCTCGGCCATGTCTAGTATTGATGTGCAGGCGGTCACTATTTTACTGTTTCTATGTTTTTTTTCTTCTTCTTACAGGTTCTGTCCTGACTTTTTAATTACAGCCGTTCATACATTGTGGAATACTTTTCATTTGTGTTGGATTAATTTATGATGAAATGATGGTTATCTCATGTATAATATTACACGGTTACACAGTCTGAGCTCCTGCTGCCGCAGATGGAGGACTCTAGATTTCTCTTTCTAGAGTTAGATACAAAGCTAAAATCTATAAACGAAGGTGGGAGGGCACATTATATTTTGTATTTTTCATGAAATTTGTCTTTGAAATGAAACAGGGCATATATGCTTATAGTTGATTTCCATGCTTGAGCACCGTTGTTTGTTTTATTTAAAAAGATTCATCATTTTGGTCTGATTTTTAATTTCATAATAAATCTTTATAGCGGTCGGAGCCTAATTTTTCTGTTTCAGAACTCTAAATTCCCTGCATAGACATAGAAGCAAATGATAAAATGTTGTTTGTCTACAGCCACCACTAGGGGGAGCTTTATTCCTGGAGAGTGACGGCAAATACATTTCTTACATTGCAGTCAAGATTTGGGGATCTTTGTAAAAGTGGGGTACCCCACCTACCTTACTTTTTGTTCATAAAACTAAAGAAGGGACTTTTCCTACTATAATTGTATTGCCGTTGCATGCAGGAACAATGGATAAAACCCTTTAGGGCCATGTAGAATTTTTAGATTCCTGCTTTACCCTGCAGATTCCAGACACAGGTGCTGTTTATGATAGCCTGTATTCTGTGAAGGTGCTGCTGACAGAGTATGTCGTATTGTGCTGACTGACATCCTTATAACATATCGTTATTGCATTAGGACTGCTGTTAACTGTACCGGAATCCTGTTGATGGATCTGGCAGGATATCTGTGCGCTATATGTAGGAATGTTATCAGATTGCTCACACTTATATAGCAAGAGATTTATTACTATTATATTAGTGAACTGTTTTTTTTTAAAATATATATATTAGACGTGGTGCAACCACCAGAAATGTGTAACCTGTATGTGTTGGTTCTTTTCCTTACTACTGCTGGTTTTTGAGTGGGTGGGCTCTTCCAGGTGTCCTATAAAAACTTTGCTGTGGGTGCTGAGCCAATCTGTCGCCTTCCCTTCCCCTCTCACAGCATGTAGAGACAGAGAAAGTGAGAAACTGTAGCTGCATCTCCCTCCTCTCCCCTCTTTCTTGTTTACTATTTACTGTTTTACTCTAGATGGATTTTATGGTGACTGAGGAGGTTTCTGAACATTTGCAGACAGGGAGAGGGGAATTATAGGCTGCTGCAAGGTGAGAAAGATGTCACTTCACCCTAATAAGAAGATATTTTACAACATTTCATGGAATTGCATGTACTAGTGATTTATGCAAAAATTTTGTAAGGATAGGTTTGCACATGGTTGTATATGTGCATCGGATACATACATGGATCCCTATGGATAATATGATAGCAGGGCCGGTATAGCAGTGTGGATATGGACACAGTGTTTGTAATTGCAGCATTGACAGAACAGAGCAGCGTCCTCGGTGGTGAGGAATTTACTACGCTCGCTGCTCCGCCACGTATCTGTCGTGTCATCCTATTGATTTGTTCTTTTACTGATATATATGGTGTGAGTCAGACATGATGATTACTAAGGACGGACATGAAGTCATGGATGAGGCTCCTTCACACATCGGGGTTTATCTTAATTGTTCTGCAGCGGTTTTTTTTCTTTTCCCCCTAGTGTACAAATGTTTTACATAGGACTGCAACCTCCTACACCCAAAACGTAAAAAATTACCATATACTATAGATATGCCCCACCCATTATTATAGACCGCACCCCAAAATGCCTGCAGCTTCATGCTGCCCAATGCATTAAGTGCATATGACCCTTTCATCACACCCGAAAATAAATTCAGACCCTAGACCAGACCCCAAAATAAGTTCTGACCAGATGCCCCTCTCAGACCACCTAAAAATAGGTCAGACGTTCTCCGGACCAGATCTGCAGTTACTTACCTCTCCTCTCTAATACATCATACAGTCCTCTTCATTCTCCGGCACGGCCTCACACGAGGAAGGAAATGCCCGTTTGTCCCAGCACCGGAACGGGGCACCCAGGATTCCTGCCTGCTCTTCCGGAAGGTCTTCACTCTTTTTGTGAGCAGCTATCTGCTCTGGTTCATAAAGAGAGACACAAATAAGTTGCATGACCTATCCAGCTCTGCTACATCTACACATTTTGTGGAGATCCTTCTTGTATTTTGCAGTAGCTGTATTCAGATTCCGGTACCCCCTTTTATATGTAATATGATCTGGTCTCCGACAACACCTTTCACCATGCCCCTAATTTACTTCCTTCATCGTTCTGCACTGACCACTTGTTCCCATCATCACCTGGACTGGTGTCACTGGGCGGCTCTGTGGGGTTTTCAAATGTAACGTTCCAGGGTCTTGGTATAATGGTCTGCTCCATACTATGGATCCATGTTGTATAGGTCCGTAGTAATATAGTGGGCATAGACCTACAGGCGTTCCTACTGGTCCATATTACAGACCCTCAGGGGCTTTGTGGGCCATCACACAGGGTCTTGGCGTGTGGCGATGCCGCCTATATAGGCTCTTTATGTCACTTGAGTGTTTTATAGGTAAGATGACATTTATGTTCTTTCTAAGGCTTCGTTTATGCAAGGCGATTGCCTTTAACTCTTTAACGACCGCCCATTCGTGTTTTTACAGCGGCAATTTCTACTGTCGGAAAGGGGCTGCCGCTGGTCGGACGCCCGCCAGAGAAGGCAGAATTATTTTTTTTTGCCATTTTTTTTACTCGGTCAAAAGAAGCAGCGAGACTATTGGTCACAGCGATCACATGATTGCCAAAATAAGGGTCACATGACAAGACCCAGCAGAGCCCTGATTTGTGACCGGTCTTTTCTGACCTTCTGGAGGACAAGCTGAAGCACACAAAAAAGAAAAGAAAAAATGAAACCTAAAATAAGAATAAATTATAAAATAAATGAAAAAAAAAAAAACTAATGACGCCTCATCAACGTGTCCGAAGCGCCAACGCAATTCCACTAACTAGGTCATATTCTATATCAAAATAAACGTTAAACAATAGCGGACGCCAACATAAAATCTGTTTTTAAGGGTCCCTCTGTGACAAAAGAAAATTCAACTTGAAAATGTAATTGTTTTTACTCTCACACACTAAAAACCAAATAATTGTAAAAAAAAAAATGGTGTAAAAATGCTAAATAAAAAAATAAAACCCTGTCATGAAAAATTGATGCAAGAATTCAAAGGACACTAAAGATAGAATCCATGTGTCATGCTCCGCCCACTCGGCAAATCTGATTTCCTGGAATGTCCCTGTAGTGCACAAATGACACATTCGTCTCTGCTACATGTGCGTTTTTGCAGTCACACAATTGACATTGAATGTCACCCAGTCTAGTTGTTACAAAAGGGTTAATGGCGGTGAGATACCGCAGCTGGCTTACGTATCGGAAGATCCATTAGTTCTTTTTTTTTTTTAGGGGGCTTTGTGTAAGTGTAAAGGGAATTGCACTTGAATGCAGTAACAGGAGAGGATTAGAGAGCGCGCCGCTCCCCGTGTGCCTGGAAATACAGGAACCTTCATCAATACCGCCCGCCTGACATCATCACACGTCCTCCCCGATCAATAACCACCCCATCCTGTCTCCGGACCCCCCCCCCCCTCTGTCCTCTGCAGGGGACTCTCATCTAGACGGATCAGAGATGATGGGACATGTCCGTTCCCTGAGCATCACTCCCGGAATCCTCTCCTCTCCGCGCTCTAGATAATTGTAGTGTATTGGAGAATGTGACCGTCATACAGTATACAGTATATACGCTCAATCTATATACAAACATAAAAACATCAACCAAAAACGGATCAAGTGTAAGAATCTGAGTGGCTTTAACAAAGGCCGTATTGTGATGTGTAGGCGACTGGGTCAGAGTTCTCCAAAATGGCCGGTCTTGTGGGGTCCTCCCGGTATATAGGGGTCAGCACCGACCAAAAGTGGTCCAAGGACGGACCACCAGTGAAAGGGTCATGGGCAAGCAAGACTGATTGGTGCCCGTCTGGTCGCCCTCGTACATCCAAAACCGCTGTCATACAGAAGCACATGTCGCTTATAGGGTTCAATTGTTAAAAAAAACGTATATGTCGCGGAATACGGTCTTTGTTTTTTTAATGGTTGCTTCTATATTCAATAACAGTCAACTACGCTATTTCGAATTGTAAAAAAAAAAAGAAATTACCGTGCGTATTAGGGTTGTACGATGCATCAATATACCGATACTGTTTTAGTGCCGTGCACCCTGAAACGGGTCGATAATGTTGATTTATGTATTTCGATACTAAGCTGTGCGGCCGCACAGCTTAGTATTGTAACACATGAATTTAGTTAGAGCGGGGCTGTGGCTGTGTAATACATGTGTAATACAGCCATTGCCCCGCTCCTGACAAGTGCGCGTGCGGTCAGCACGAGGTGATGCGGGCGGCACTGAAGACAGAGAACATGGTGGGCGGACTCAAAAACACCCTGATGTTCTGTCTTCAATGCCGGCGCTCATTAATGCGGCGGCATCATGCTGACTGCGTGCACGCAAACTTGTTGTCCAGAGCGGGGCAATGGTTGTATTACACAGCCGCAGGCCCGCTCTAAGGGTATGTTCACACGGCCTATTTACGGACGTAATTCTGGCGTTTTACGCCTGGAATTACGTCCGAAAATACAGCTTGAAAGCGTTGACAAACATCTGCCCATTGAAAGCAATGGGCTGACGTTTGTCTGTTCACACGAGGCATATATTTACGCATCGCTGTCAAAAGACGGCGCGTAAATAGACGCCCGCGCCAAAGAAGTGTCATGTCACTTCTTCAGACGTAAATGGAGCCGTTTTCCATGGACTCCATGGAAAACCAGCTCCAGTTACGTCCGTAATGGACGCGGCGTTCAAGCGCCTGCACATGCCGTTACGGCTGAAATGACAGGGCTGTTTTCTCCTGGAAACAGCCCCGTAATTTCAGCCGTTACGGACGCTGCTGTGTGAACATATCCTAACGGCAGATATTAGAGAAACCTGTCATCTCCGCCGCTATTCCCTTGAATGTTGCAGTCAAAACTGACCTGACTGCAGCATTCAAGGGGAACATGAGAAGGGGGATGCCCCTTAGATAAAGGGACATACCATATATGGGCAGACAGCCCAGGGTCCATTGAAGGACCCCCAGGGCTGTCTGACCACATTTCCTGTTGTTAGGGCATACTGAGTCTGTCCTAACAGCTGCCTGTGTACTATCAGTATATAGATATATACCAGTACATTACTATCAGTATATAGATATATGCCTGTGTACTATCAGTATATAGATATATGCCAGTACATTAAAGTTTAAAAATAAAAAAGTATATCTTGAGCTGTTTACGGGTGGTGTTGTTCGCCCTCATGTTTGGGCTGTGCCCTACATTGTCATGCTCTGCTTATTACGGGGACATATCTCCCCAAATTGTGTTCATATGGTTTGTATTAAAATCAATAAAAAAATTTGAATATGGAAAAAAAAAATATTTTTTATTTTAAATTAAAACAAATACCCTTTTTTTTTTTTTTTTACAATAAACATTAAAATAAAAGTCTCAATACATAAAATATACACATATTCCGTATTGGCGCTACCGTAATAACCTGCACAACAAATATATAGCATCATTTATGAAGTTTACGCTGTAAAAAAATAAAATCTGCTTTCTTTCACCTATTAATGTGAGGCACGAGGTGTTGTCAATTCTGAACCTCCATGTGCCTCACATTAAGGGTGTGTTCACACGCAGTGAGCAAAAACGTCTGAAAATACAGAGCTGTTTTCAGGCGAAAACAGCTCCTGATTTTTCAGAAGTTTTTTTAACAACTCGCGTTTTTCGCTGCGTTTTTTTACGGCCGTTTTTGGAGCTGATTTTCAATGGAGTCAATGAAAACCGTCCCAAGAAGCGTCCTGCACTTCTTTTGACGAGCCGTCCTTTTATGCGCCGTATTTTGATAGCGACGTGGGAACAGAACATCATAATTCCCATTGAAAGCAATGGGCAGATGTTTGTAGGCGTTTTCTCAGGCGTAATTTGAGGCATAAAACGCCCGAATTACGTCTGAAAACACTGTGTGTGAACATACCCTAATAGTGATTAACCCCATCATGTACCTCACACATTAACCCAATGTTGTCCATTATGACTGAGGAACATGATGGGGTTAATTTCTATTAATGTGAGGCACATGGAGGTCAAAATTTCATCACACCTCGCGCCTCACATCCGAAAACGGAAGAACTTTTTTTTTTTTTTATTATTATTATTGTTGGCAAAGTATCGTTTTGGTATCAGGAATCGCAATACTACACGAAGTATCTGGCATTGTGACAACCCTAATGCATATAGTCTTTTGGCATATGTCTGGTTAATGGTGACCTATGGATATGTTTGGTGTATGCGCCGGTAGCTTTGCCATGGCATACGCCAAGCGTAAAATGCGAATGTAGTCTGAGGGTTCTTCTACGGAGGTGCTCATTTAGTTCTATTTAGATTGCGCAAAAATTGTCACCATAGGTGCGATCATTCGGGCACATCCGGTTTTGTTCTTGTCGGCCGCACATCCCTGTTCATGTGCTGCCGACATCCGATGATTATAATGGCCACATAAAGGTCCGATCAGCCAATCGCTGATCGCTGCCATATTTACACGGGGTAATGATCGGCGACGGACGTTCGAAGCTGTGCCCATTCGCCCAATCATCGGTGTAGTATAAAGTATCTTGACATTTTCAAAAATGATCTTTTGTCTTATTTCTTAGTAATTACTACATAAAAAGTAAAATAAAACGTTGTTATTGTACGTGGGCCCCGGTAGCTCAATGACGCCCATAGCCGCTCATGTAGCGATCACTCGGATACCGTCATGTGGATCGCCAGCCATGGTCAATAATTAGAGAACCTAATGAAATAGTTCTGCTGCCTGAAGACTGCGGTGTCATTGTCTGCTGGGGGATGGGTGCACGCTCCGCAGATCCTGGAGCAGATGGTAGATGGATGGAGGCTCGCTCGCTCGCTTACTTATTTATTTGCAGATGGTATCGGGTTCTAATAATGACATATTGTCCATGTCCCTGGTAGATTCCCCATTGAAGTCTCTCCATTATTTTTATAGATGGCCGGAGTGGAGAGCGGTTCTAAAGAGCGTCTCCCTCTCTGGAGGACCTGTCCTGTCCTGCATTACACAGCCAACACATTGATATGAATGGACACCGTGTAATACTTAATTTCCCCTGTGGTGGAGCTGCAGGGAAACTGAATACTTACTTCTAGGTTTCCCGCACAGATCACCGTTGATCGCTGGAGGTCCTAGCAGGGGGACACTTTGTGATTGACTTAATGTCAAGGGTCCTTCTAACACGTAGGGATTGTCCAAAGCCGAGAACACCTTTAAGTGGGCTGCAGTACTTCTGTGTCAGACCAGGATATATCTACTTCTTCTTCGGGGTATTATTCCAATGTTTCATCTTTGGATGTCAATATTATTTGATTTATTTTTTTCTCTTTTGGACATCGAGCTCCCGGCACTTTACATTAGATACGTCTGTTTGTATTTTGGATATTTGATAGTCGTATATCTGTAATTTTTTTTTTATTGGTAATACTTCTTTCTGTTTTTTAATTGTAGTTTTCACTTGTACATAATATATTTTTGTTTTTCTTTTATTGGTCTGTTTATTCCTTAGAAGGGGGTTGTACCTCAGCGCGATCACTTTACCAAAATGGATCCCTAATTTTGGCAATCCTTTTTGACATATTTTATTATTGTGTGTGTGTGTGTGTGTGTGTGTGTGTGGTATAATAAACCATTTGTACACATTTATAATATAGATGGGTGTGCACATGTCTTTCTTTCTTACAATATTCTAGTTTATGACAACAAATGCCAGCAGGGTAGTGGGAAGCCCCGGCCAGCAGGGTAGTGGGAGCCCCGGCCGGCAGGGTAGAGGGAGCCCCGGCCGGCAGGGTAGAGGGAGCCCCGGCCGGCAGGGTAGTGGGAGCCCCGGCCGGCAGGGTAGTGGGAGCCCCGGCCGGCAGGGTAGTGGGAGCCCCGGCCGGCAGGGTAGTGGGAGCCCCGGCCGGCAGGGTAGTGGGAGCCCCGGCCGGCAGGGTAGTGGGAGCCCCGGCCGGCAGGGTAGTGGGAGCCCCGGCCGGCAGGGTAGTGGGAGCCCCGGCCGGCAGGGTAGTGTGAATGACTGATGTTTTTTTTAAATCTAGGTATATGAGGGTGAAAACTTTGTAAACAAAGGAAACCCAAGTCCTCGTTCTCTCCCCCATACATGTCCTGATTCTTTATCATGGCGGGCAGGGCTCTTGGGGCATGTGTCACAGGTGACCAACAAGAAAATCTGCCTTGGTTGGGGTATTGAGATACAGGACTAGGGCAGCAAACTGAATCTCTGCCCAGGGTGAAGAATAGCCTGACTATGATGCTGAGCGATACTGAACAGCTGCCTCATCATGCAATTCAGTTGAATGGCAGAAGGAATTTGCAGATCTCTGAAGTTTTTGTTTTGGGGCCTGCTAATTTAACTCTTTAGGTCCATCATCTTAATTCCCTATATAAAGGGGTTGTCCCTTCTTATGAAAAAAAAATATGTCCGCTCCCTTTAAAAATAGCGCTACAACTCTCCACAGGTTATATGTGGTATTGCAGCTCCATATTATTGAAATCTGTGGGACTGAGCTGCAATACCACACACAACCTGTGGACAGATATGGCGCTGTGTTTGGAAGAAAGCAGCCATGTTTTTCTAATCATGCACCACCCCTTTAAAAGTGCATCTAGTATATTGGGTATACTGTACTAGAATTGCTGTTGCTCTGTCAGTAGATAAAGGTGCAGTTCCACCTGGTCCCTCAGCTGCAGTCTATGAAAAATCCTCTGACTATTTGGAATCCATGTTCTGTCCACTAATCCGAGGCCTTTGAAATTTTTACAAATCACAAATAGCAATTTGTGCCCGATCCTGAAGGAATTCTGAAGCAGATTTTTTTTTTTTCTGCCTGCAAAAAACTGTGTGAACAGGGCCTTAGGCTGGGTTCACACGACCATGTTACGTCCGTAATGTACGGAACGTATTTCGGCCGGAAGACCCGGACCGAACACAGTGCAGGGAGCCGGGCTCCTAGCATCATAGTGATGTACGACGCTAGGAGTCCCTGCCTCTCCGTGGAACTACTGTCCCGTACTGTAATCATGATTACAGTACGGGACAGTTGTCCTGCAGCGAGGCAGGGACTCCTAGCATCGTACATAACTATGATGCTAGGAGCCCGGCTCCCTGCAGTGTGTTCGGTCCGGGACTTCCGGCCGAAATACGTTCCGTACATTACGGACGTAACATGGTCGTGTGAACCCAGCCTTACAGTTACCGGAGTCCATACCCATACGTCATATAAATCCCTTGTTACTTTGCAGACTTTTGGGTCATTGAGGGTCTCGAAAGCTGGGTGACGGTCCCTAAGGGTATGGTAATGGCGGCCACCTTGGTTTGTTAGTTTTATAGGAGACCAATATAACCCAGAAAAGGCAGAATAGAATATTACAAGACTATGGGAATGATCGTTCCAAAATGGGCATTTGGTCTGGCCCCCCGCGGCCCGCTGTGGGCCCCTCACCATTGACAGGCTATTAGGGAATATCAGGACGTCCTGGAAGCTTCAGAATAAAGTGCTGGATTCTTGGCCGCCATCGCTCGCTCTCGCGTTTCCGCAGACTTGCTGTCTACATGAATAACATCATTACAATCCGATCGCCCCTGTCGTTTAATTACCACCTCCAGCTTGTTTTCTCTCTTCCTAGAATTTTTTTTCTTTTTCTATGAAAGCCAATTACATTCTGCATAATTTAGACTAAATCGCCGCTCCGACCGTACCAATAAAATAACATGTCTGCCAAGTACGGCGCGGTGTTATTAGGACCCGCCACATTATCCGCTATTTAACAAAGTTAATCTACTACCGGATTTACAATGTATCCAGGGGCCGGTAATATTTATAGAATTTTTTATTTTTTTTACCATGTAGAATAATTTTCTTTATCTTCAAGGTCCGGCGGTTTTCTCATTTAAAGAGACCCTGCCGCTAAAATAAACCCAATGGGGCTAATCCATGTGTGGCTTTTCCGTGACCTCGGTACGGACATGCAAATTCCTGGGATACGGATTTCCTGAATGGGTGAACGCGCCTTACCAATCGTTCGGCCAATAGCTGTTCCTCCTTACTCCACCATACACCTGCACATTGAGTTCGGCTGTGGAGCTCAGCCGGTTGGGACGTCTCCATAGACGTTACATAGTCGTCCGGTCCCGCCAAAATCGGCAGGTTCTGCTGACTTTATCTAATGTGAATGGTCACCCATAGGCTGCGGCTACACACACTGCTAAAGCGGCACGTGACCATGGCGGCCGAACTGTAGCCACCATGATGACCTCTCAAGCAAAGCATCATGGTCCTAAATCATCCCTCCATCCCCTCTGTGCGGGGGTCCTTGACTGTCACTCCATACTGTCCTGAATCACCTAACACTCCTCTTTTTTCAAAAATGCCTTCATGTCAAGTAAATGTTTTTCTGGGTTGTTTTTTTTTCCAAAAAATACCATTCACACCGTGCAGGACGCGGCTCGGAAATTTAACGCATGCTATACCCGTCTCGGATGTTTTCTTCCCTTTCACCCGCTGATTTGAACAGGGAAATGGTAGAAAGGCGGAACTGACCCGATCCTCTTGTCTCTCCCCATTGTTCCGGTACTAAAGCTAGGGCTCCATGCACACGACCGTATTCTCATCCGCCCGTAAATACGGATCCGTAGTCCTCCGTATATGCGGAACTGTATCCGCAAATACGGTCCGTAATGCATCAGTGTATACGGATCCATAAAAAGAAAACCTCAAATCAAGTGCAACATCTGCAAACCTGGCGTGGCCTATAAACGCTTCCGTAATTACGGACGGCTACGGGATGAACAGCTGTAGCCGTCGGGATTACGGAAGTGGCCATAGACTGCTATGGGGAGTCCGTGCTGTAATTACGGACAAGAATAGGGCATGGTCTATGTTTTACAGATCGTTTCTACGGAACGGATACCAACTATCCGTAAGAATACGGAAATGTGTCCGTAGCCCATAGAAATGAATGGCTCCGTAATTATGGATGAAAAATACGGTTGTGTGCATGGGGTCGAAGTCATGTGACTTTTCGTCGGTACCATGTTGGACCGCAATGGTAGCCAAGGTAGTTGGCTCACCTGATCCGCTCTGTGCCGGAGACGCTATCTGTGGTCCTGCTCCCATTGTATGACGTTTACAGGCCCATGTTTTACTTGGCACGGACGGCTCGTAGTACTCGGAGGGTTAATGAATGGGCTAATTAGCTACGGAACATTTTGTCCTGTAAAACCCCATTAAAATATTGCCGATGTCCATGCGCTTTATCTTCCAACACATCAAGTGCACAACGAGAAATTAAAGCAGAGGACGCTTCAGAGTAATCGTTTTTTGTTCCCTTCATTACCGTAAAAGGTATTCAAACGCGCAGCGTTCATTGCATCACCTGGGACTTAAAGGGCTGCTCCAGTTTTTTTTGCAAATAAAGCTTAATCCATATGTATGAGAAGTTCTGCAACTTTCTAATACACTTTGTTTCAATTCCGCAACAAATTCAAGCTCTATGCTTGCTGTCAGTGAATGGAAACCGTCCTGTTTACATCCAGAGACTGACAACTGAACCGATAATAATTCTTGTCACAGTTGGGGGGTTTGCTACTATTGTATCCAGACCAAACACTTTGCTGATATTTTGTTACAATGTATCAGAGGGATTTGTTCTGCTGATGTGTTTACCTTACCTCTGTAATTGTGATTGTCTAGACTGGATGCAATTGTAACAGACCCTCAGCTGTGAGAAGTTTTAGGTCTGTAAAGCCATTATAGATGCACGTACATTATTTAAAGGGGGTCTCCAGTCACTTTTGGTATGTACATCAATGGTACAGTAAGCCTTTCTAAGTTATAGGGTACAGATATTTTTTATCGAATAAGTTCTAATAAATCCCTTTTACCGTATTGTGAATTTTACTCCCATCATGCCTCAGGGTGGAGCTCAGATTTTATATTCGGTTTCCCCTGGGTGGAGCTTTCTTCTGTGCTCCTTGTTGCCCTCTGCTGAGTAAAGTGAGAACTGCTGCGAGCCGTGTGGAAAGGGAAGTTGACAACTGCTGAGAGACTAGTTGTCACAAAACTGGTTGTCAGTTGTCAAGCCCATTCTACCATTGACCTGGTAAAGGGGGGACTTCGCCCTTCTCTCCATTACCATCATAAAATCATCACAAGACACAAAATTCTGCTCCTTTATGTTTATTACGTAACATCTCCTGCTGCTTCAAGATGTGTTATACTGTATGTTGATGCATCTTCCAATCATTGATGGTTGTTAGAAGATCTTCAGGTCTGGAAATCTGGATGGAGCTGTCAGTAGCGGGAGACGTCGCCGTCATTCTTCACGCGATTCGACTAATGATGACGTCTGCGCCTGTAAACTATAAAGAAAATGGAAGATGAGGTTCAGTCTTAAAGATGATCGCGACTGCTGTGACATCGCCGGTCTAGACGGCCGTATATACGGAGCGGCGCGATTATATGCGGTTACCTGTTTTCCGGCTTTCCCGGTGCTTCTGTTGTCTCTTCCGGTATCTACGACGCCTTCTTGGTGCGCTGCTGTCTCTCTTTCTTCTAGATGGCATGGTGAGATCGTGTTGGTATCTTCCTATTGTGAGGAGCAGGTTGGTAATGGCTGCTGGGCACTGGCACTCAATATTCTTTAACCATTGTGACATCACAGCTTTATGATGTCATGGTGTGGCCTTCACTCTGCCATGGGGAGTGGCCAAATGACCATATAAAGCCTGTGATGTCATGAATTGTGATGTCACCGGGTACATAAAGGGGGGCATAGTGCCCAGCAGCCATTTTCAATCTGCTCCTTGGTAAAAGAAGATACCAACACGATCTCACCATGCCAACTAGAAGGAAGAGAGACAGCAGCGCACCTAGACAGCGTCGTAGATACAGGAGGAGACAACCGAAACACCACAGAAGCCGTAGACCAGGTAAATCTATGTGATCCCGCTGATCTGTATATACTCCGGTCATGAATGCTACAGCGCTTTTCTAAATTATGTTTGTGCTTTTATCCAGCCACGGTTCACAGACGCAGACGTCGTCGTTATTAAAGCCGATGCGTCTGAAGAATGAAGGTGACGTTTCCTGATGGCTCCATCCAGTTTTCCAGATCTTCCAGTCATTAGCGACTCCATTAATTCAGAACGGTCAATATACCAGACATCGTAAAGCAGCGGGAGATGTTATGTAATAAACATAAGAAGCAGAATTTTGTGTCTGGTGATGATTTTATGATTGAAAGGATTGTTTGAGATTTAGCCGGAGAAAAAAAAAAGTCCCATTCAGGACTGATCTGCAATACCAGACACAGCCAATGGACAAGAGTGGCGCTGTTTCTGGAAGATAGCAGCCGTGTTTTTGTAATCTCATGCAACCTCCATTGCCTGGCATAGATCGCGCTGTCCTTGGTACTGATTAGGGATTGAGAATATAGCGCAGGGGAGATACATGAAGATTGTCTTTGTTGCCCGTAGCAACCAATCAGAGAACAGCTTTCATTTTTCAAGCACTGTCTTTGATGCTCATAGTAGAAAATCGGTTGCCCATAGCAACCAATCAGAGCGCAGCTTTCGTTTTTCAGGAGCACTGTAAGGATTCAAAGCTGTGCTGTGATTGGTTGCTATGGGCAACCGCTTTTCTGTTAGACACTTCATGAATCTCCCTGTCTACAGTTTTAGGCCCCATGCAAACGGCCGTAAGTTTTCATCCGTAATTACGCATCGGGTAGTTACGGATGAAATTGCGGACCCATTTCTATAGGCCACGGACACCCTTCCGACCGTAGTCATGTGCGCGCCCGTGATTTTCGGGTCGGCCAGCAGCGGGCTGTGCACATGGCCGCGGTCATTATTTTCAATGACCCCGGACCGCAGAAGACGGCCGTAATAAGACATGTCCGTTCTTTCTGCGGTGCGGGCTCCTGGGCCATGCACAGACCGTAAAAACAACGGTTTTGTGCATGGCCCCATAGAAATGAATGGGGCCGCAATTCTCCCGTGGATTTTCGGGGGAATGGCGGCCGCAAAAGCACATTCGTGTGCATGGGGCCTCAGGCCCCATGCACACAGCCGTATGTCTCATGCATCCGTAAATACTGCCCGTAAATACGGATCCTTAGTAATTTATAGTCATCCGTAAATCATCCGCATATACGGAAGGGTGTTCGTAAATCCGGTCCGTAGTGCATCCGTATTTACGAATCTACTTAAAAACAGGGCGCAATCTAGGGTTATCCCCTGGCGTCGCATAGCAACGCTTCCATAATTACGGGTGGCTACGGATGCACATAGACGGATATAGAGAGTTCTTGCAGTACTTACGGACAAAAAAAAGGACATGTTCCCTCATTTCTATGGCACGGACACCCATCTGTAAAAATACGGAAAGGTTATCCGGATCCCATAGAAATGAATGGGTCCGTAATTACGGATGAAAAATACGGTCGTCTGCATGGCGCCTAACACAGAAGATTGTACATTGGGCAGTGATCCTATAAGCCCAGAGAACCCATTAAATACCCCCCTTATTCCCTATAAATAGCGGAGAACATTGGCACACCGCGCCCATCACTAATAGGATGTTTATCTGTCACTACAAACAATGGCATTGTACAATGGGGTCCTCATATGGTCCCAATAACGTGTCAATGTGGCTATTGTCTGAGATGTGATGTGAGGCCTTCCGTCTTAATGTGAAACACACATTGCGGTTGAGTTCGCCTGCAATGATGTCACCGCGAAGAGCAGACGCCGTACACCAGGGCGCCGCGACACCCGTTCACTATTCCGCGTCTGCTCCATTAAAATGAAAAAGTGTCACGTCAAGTGTTTAATGCTCGTGTTTACTTTTCGGTCTGGACATAATAAGCCACAGGGTCTACGGAAAAAATGCAGGAAATGTATGTACTCTAAGGTGCAGCAGAGCTGAGTTTGCCATATAGTACAAGTCATCAGGATAACGGGATCTGTGGTGTTACATAGGACTGCAGGTGTAACTGCATTAAAGGGGTTTTATATAAATAAAGCTTATTTGCTATATAATGAAAAGTTCTGTATTTTTATAATCTACTGTTTCAATGCCCTCCAATTTTCAAGATCTCTGCTTGCTGTTAGTAAATAGATACATTCTTGGTTTGTTTGTTTTTACATGTCCCTCCGTCATCTTATGGACATGATTTACGACCGTTTTCCAGACCCTGGACGGAAACTAGAAGGCATTAATTTACTGACAGCAAGCAGAGATCTTGAAAATAGAGACAAATTGGAGCACAAATGGGGGAATTCGTGAAACCTTTGCCTGCCGGTTTTATACGTCTCCTGGCCTTTTCACGCCACTCTTGGCACTTTTGTGTAAGGGGCGTGGCTTAACAAATAGGGGCAGGGCTCGACAAATTTATTATAATTTATGCTGCCAGAACACTGCGAAAAATCAACGCCATGATTGGGAGGCATAGCACGGTAGAGGCCTGTGCCTCGCTTCCCTAACCAATACGATTATCCCCTGTCCTCATTTGACAGAAAAATTCGAAGTAAATAAATAAAAATGATATACGGTATGTGTATTCTCCCCTCACCGCTCCTCTTCACTTCTCCCCTCACGATGCTGCGGCTTGTACAACGTATTGACGGCGGACGTAATCAGGACGTTTAGTGCTGTGTTGCTTCTCAGCGTCAGGACCTTATATGAGCCGCGACGTGGTGAGGGGAGAAGCCGAAAATAGCGCTGAGGTAAATTATGATTTTTCACATTTTTTTAATATCCAATGGGGAGAGAAATGGTTGGCGCACGGCGGCGGTCGTTAGGCCACAATTGTGGTGCACGGCCAGTGGAAAGATGCGACAGGCTCTTAAAGGGTAACTAAACGTTCAACGAACTTCTGACATGTCATAGTGACAGGTCAGCAGTTTGGATTGGTGGGGGTCCGAGCACTGAGACCCCCACCAATCGCTAAAGCTAAGCAGCAGAATTGCTCGTGTGGGCGCTGAGCTGCTTAGTTTCTATTCGGCTTTTTCCGGAAAGCCGATGTATCGGAGTACGGGCTCCTAGACCTCTTATTGAGTCCGTACAGCGATACATTGATTTCCGGAAAAAGCCGAACGGACACAAAGCGGCTGAGCGCCCACAAGAGCACTTCTGCTGTTACGTTTTAGCGATCGGTGGGGGTCTCCATTCTCGGACCCCCACCAATCAAAACTTCTGGGGGTCTGCCCCCCCCCCCCCCCTGGGTAAACCGCGGAACCTCCGGCTCCAATCAGAATGATGTTATGTCTGATGAGATCAAATCAGAAGATCCTTGAATGACAAACTCGGCTCTGCTGCATCTGTACGTTATCGTCTTATTCCTTTCTCTCTAGAATACATGTGGTATATAATCCTATATTAATGAAAATATTGGCGAGATTTATTGCACAGAACCGAAAATTTCCAAAAATGAACCGGAGTCTTTGACCTTTTAGCGATATAATGGCAGCGTAAGAACTCGGCACTCTGGTGTTTATTTTGGCCCTGATTTTTGATGAAGAATGTAAAAACCTTTTATACCCCGGACCCCTGAGTCAGCCGTAGCCCACGACCAGCCATAATATAGAGGCACATTGGCGATCATATTACAACCGCCATGCCTGGATCTCCGCCGTTCAACTGAACTGTACTTGGATTACCAGAGGATCCTATGGCGATCTAAGAAGGTTTGGGCATCGCGGCCGTAATACAGACGCCAAAATGTGGCCGTGTTATGGCCTTCTGGAAGCGGCTTTAGTCTGTAAAATGGTAATAAACGAGTTTTGCAAATACTTCCCCAATTTAAGGAGAAAGTGGAGCAGTTGCCCATAGCAACCAATCAGGTCACTGCTTTCATTTTTGAACGGAACAGAGAGGTGGATTCTGATTGGTTGCTATTGGTAACTGTCTCACTTTCCCTTGCACCATGTTTGACAAAACCGCCCATTGTTTGGTTACCACAAAGATGTTAACCTGGTAAAACCCTCTACAGAATTAAATCGTATACAAATGGGAGTGGCTTATATAAAAGAGCGTGGCTAAATATTCAGACCCCCCTTTAATGATAACAGACGCCAGCCCCCTATATTACTATCAGAATTCCTATCTATAATAATAACTATCGCTATTACCCCCATGTACTCTAATAGGGTTCTCGGGTACAGCATGAGACCCCACAGATTCCTAAAATTAAGGGGATGTGATGCCACGGTGCAGGTACTACAACTCTGGTACTGTATTACGCTACGGTTTTGCCGCACGCAAATACGAGCGGCAAAACCGCACGTAATAGGCATCGTGTGCATTGACCCTAAAGGCCTTTTTCTACCTTGGTCATTTTAGCTTGTCCTCTGACCCTCGTTCTTCAAGGTGATGTCATCTGAAGGATTCAATTGTAATGGCCATTTACTATGATCGTAGCTGTGACGACTTCATTATAAATCCAGCCTTACAAGTTGTTTTTCTGACCCCCTCCGCGGTTATCTGCACTTGTCGGAGACATGAACCAGACGTGGGCCTGAGATAAATGGACCAGTGAGCCAGCAACAAAAATAGACCATGGCCCTCTATCTCTCAATCTCTGTTGCTGGCTTTACTTAAAGGGGTATTCCCATCTCAGACGTTTATGGCATACTCAGGGCCCTGCTGGAACGGAGCGGATTTCACACATGCGCGCTGCCGCTCCAATACTTCTCTATGGGGCTTACGGAGATAGCCGAGTACAGCGCTCAGCAGTCTCCTAGAGAATGAATGGTGCAGCAGCGCGTATGCATGACGGCCGCTCCGTTCAAACAGTGCACTCGAGACCCCAATTCTCTAGGACCCCCAGCGTTCAAACAACTATCGCCTATCCTGTGGTTAGGTGATCAGTTCTTATGGTGGGATAACTCCTGAAGTCATTCCCTCCAGCGATCCTCTGGGGATTTTTTTTTTCTTCTCTTTTTTTTATAGGACTTTGAAAAAAAAAATACATTTTTGTATTTTAATTTTAGCTGCACAAGAATTGCCCTTTAAATAATAAAGCATTAACTAATGTTAAACCATGCGTAAAACTGTCACATGCTTGCGAGCAGTGATCTTGATGGGCCCCGTGTAAAAACTGCAAATCACATTTTCTCGGTGTGACATACTGCGGCTACGGACTGTGTCACAAACAACATTCCACACATTTCATAAGGGAGACGCTTACTACTAAACCCACGTAAGGACACTTTCCACTTCTAAAAATATTTTTTTTTAGCTTCAAACTTGACAGAGCCGAGTTTAAAAAAACTGAAATCGTAACAAATTTATTGTTTGACATTAAAAAAGATGGAAACTGGAAAAAAAATTTTGTTCCAAACACGGGCCATAAGTGTCTTTTGGCCCCCACGTTGGAAATAATGTCATCGATGTACCCATTCAGTGAAACCATTAAATAAGCATCAAAAGTCAATAATGCTTCACACGTAGGACCAGAGGGGCATCTGTGAGAGCTGTTGTGGGCATGTCTTGAGTTAGTAGGGGGTTTATTCTGGTGCCTGTATTCCGGGGGTCTGTATTCAGAGTGTTTGGTCTGGGATTGGGATTCATTTTGGGTTGTGATGAAGGGGAGTAATATGTACTATTTGTGATTCAAACGCCATTTGTGGGCGTATCCTTTTATAAATGGGTGGGGCACAAGGGAAACCACTCAGCGCTGTGCGGGCCCCTTCTCCCTGATGTCCCTTCTTAAAAATTGGCAAGTATGGTCCTATCACTGGTTGAGTCTGTGATTAAGTAAAAGTCTGATGAGACGGCACACTCCGGGTTCATGCATACTTAACGTTGTTTGGAACCGTAGTATGGCAGCCATAGCAGTCCGTAGGGTCCTACTATGGAGGTACTCTTCCCTAGAAGCATTGCTCTGTATGGGTGGAACTTCCCTTTGATTGATAGTTCCGATTTCTTGTGGTTCTGTGTCGGGACAGCTCTACCCACAGCCATCAGCATTCAGATCTGCAACGCGACCACATTATGGCTTTGTGTTAATACCCTGTATTTAGTGCCAATAACTGGGTCAGATCCTATTGCGGGATGCAGGATTGTTTTATCTATATAACCGGCGTCTGTCTTAATTTACAGACCCTCCGTCTTCATTATATTACTGAGAGGTAAGTACAGGCCCGGTGCCAGAGTGATTCCCATTCATCTATTTACCCCTCAGTCTGTTATACACTGATAATGCAGGCAATAATCAGATTTAGCAGTCACTGAGCCTGGCGGGAATGTATAGATCGCTCCTATACCAGCGCCAGATTTAATAAGTCACTTGCAGGATTCTGTTTATTACGTTTGGTGTTTTTTGCAGTAATAAATTTTCTATATGCTCCCTAGACATGGAAAAGCTCCAGCACTAGGGTCTAGAAGCCATATAGCTTGTTTGTGGGTCCAGAACTACTGGTGGTGCATGTCAGTTGACACCAATAACCTTTCTGTATAAGGTTAGGTTCATACTAACTACTATAATACTGCACCTATGTACAAAAGTATAACTACTATAGTACTGCTCCTATATACGAGAATATAACTACTATAATACTGCTCCTATATACAAGACTATAACTACTATAAGGGTATGTGCACACACACTAATTACGTCCGTAATTGACGGACGTATTTCGGCCGCAAGTCCCGGACCGAACACAGTGCAGGGAGCCGGGCTCCTAGCATCCTACTTATGTACGACGCTAGGAGTCCCTGCCTCGCTGCCGGACAACTGTCCCGTACTGAAAACATGATTACAGTACGGGACAGTTGTCCTGCAGCGAGGCAGGGACTCCTAGCGTCGTACATAAGTATGATGCTAGGAGCCCGGCTCCCTGCACTGTGTTCGGTCCGGGACTTGCGGCCGAAATACGTCCGTCAATTACGGACGTAAATAGTGTGTGTGCACATACAATAATACTGCCCCTATATACAAGAATAGAACTACTATAATACTGCCCCCTATATACAAGAATAGAACTACTATAATACTGCCCCTATATACAAGA
This sequence comes from Rhinoderma darwinii, assembly GCF_050947455.1. Taxonomy (NCBI): domain Eukaryota; kingdom Metazoa; phylum Chordata; class Amphibia; order Anura; family Rhinodermatidae; genus Rhinoderma; species Rhinoderma darwinii. The sequence goes on along the minus strand of NC_134688.1, from coordinate 13,328,012 downwards.
ATATAACTACTATAATACTGCTCCTATATACAAGAATATAACTACTATAATACTGCCCCTATATACAAGAATATAACTACTATAATACTGCTCCTATATACAAGAATATAACTACTATAATACTGCCCCTATATACAAGAATATAACTACTATAATACTGCCCCTATATACAAGAATATAACTACTATAATACTGCCCCTATATACAAGAATATAACTACTATAATACTGCTCCTATATACAAGAATATAACTACTATAATACTACCCCCTATATACAAGAATATAACTATATAACTACTATAATACTGCCTCCTATATGCAAGAATAGAACTACTATAATACTGCCTCCTATATACAAGAATATAACTACTATAATACTGCCCTTATATACAAGAATATAACTACTATAATACTGCCCCCTATATACAAGAATATAACTACTATAATACTGCCCCTACATACAAGAATATAACTACTATAATACTGCCTCCTATATACAAGAATATAGCTACTATAATACTGCTCCTATATACAAGAATATAACTACTATAATACTGCCCCTATGTACAAGAATATAACTACTATAATACTGCCCCTATATACAAGAATATAACTACTATAATACTGCCCCCTATATACAAGAATTTAACTACTATAATACTGCCCCCTATGTACAAGAATATAAAACTATAATACTGCCCCCTATGTACAAGAATATAACTACTATAATACTGCTCCTATATACACAAGAATATAACTACTATAATACTGCTCCTATATACACAAGAATATAACTACCATAATACTGCTCCTATATACACAAGAATATAACTACTATAATACTGCTCCTATATACACAAGAATATAACTACTATAATACTGCTCCTATATACACAAGAATATAACTACTATAATACTGCCCCTATATACACAAGAATATAACTATTATAATACTGCTCCTATATACAAGAATACACCTACTATAATACTGCTCCCTATGTACAAGAATATAACTATTATAATACTGCCCCCTATATACAAGAATATAACTACTATACAACTGCCCCTATATACAAGAATATAACTACTATAATACTGCCCCCTATATACAAGAATATAACTACTATAATACTGCCTCCTATATGCAAGAATATAACTACTATAATACTGCTCCTATATACAAGAATATAACTACTATAATACTGCCTCTATATACAAGAATATAACTACTATAATACTGCCCCCTATATACAAAAATATAACTACTATAATACTGCCTCCTATATACAAGAATATAACTACTATAATACTGCCTCCTATATACAAGAATATAACTACTATAATACTGCCTCCTATATATAAGAATATAACTATTATAATACTGCTCCTATATACAAGAATATAACTACTATAATACTGCCCCCTATATACAAGAATATAACTACTATAATACTGCTCCCTATATACAAGAATATAACTACTATAATACTGCTCCCTATATACAAGAATATAACCACTATAATACTGCTCCTATATACAAGAATATAACTACTATAATACTGCCCCCTATGTACAAGAATCTAACTACTATAATACTGCTCCCTATATACAAGAATATAACTACTATAATACTGCCCCTATGTACAAGAATATAACTACTATAATACTGCCCCCTATATACAAGAATATAACGACTATAATACTGCCTCCTACATACAAGAATATAACTACTATAATACTGCCCCCTATATACAAGAATATATCTACTATAATACAGCCCCTATATACAAGAATATAACTACTATAATACTGCCCCCTATGTACAAGAATATAACTACTATAATACTGCTCCCTATATACAAGAATATAACTACTATAATACTGCCCCCTATATACAAGAATATAACTACTATAATACTGCCCCCTATATACAAGAATATAACTACTATAATACTGCCCCCTATATACAAGAATATAACTACTATAATATTGCATCCTATATACAAGAATATAACTACTATAATACTGCTCCCTATGTACAAGAATATAACTATTATAATACTGCCCCCTATATACAAGAATATAACTACTATAAAACTGCCCCCTATATACAAGAATATAACTACTATAATACTGCCCCCTATATACAAGAATATAACTACTATAATACTGCCTCCTATATGCAAGAATATAACTACTATAATACTGCTCCTATATACAAGAATATAACTACTATAATACTGCCCCTATATACAAGAATATAACTACTATAATACTGCCTCCTATATGCAAGAATATAACTACTATAAAACTGCCCCTATATACAAGAATATAACTACTATAATACTGACCCTATATACAAGAATATAACTACTATAATACTGCCCCCTATATACAAGAATATAACTACTATAATACTGCCTCCTATATGCAAGAATATAACTACTATAATACTGCCTCCTATATGCAAGAATATAACTACTATAATACTGCTCCTATATACAAGAATATAACTACTATAATACTGCCTCTATATACAAGAATATAACTACTATAATACTACCCCTATATACAAGAATATAACTACTATAATACTACCCCTATATACAAGAATATAACTACTATAATACTGCCCCCTATATACAAAAATATAACTACTATAATACTGCCTCCTATATACAAGAATATAACTACTATAATACTGCCTCCTATATACAAGAATATAACTACTATAATACTGCTCCTATATACAAGAATATAACTACTATAATACTGCCTCCTATATATAAGAATATAACTATTATAATACTGCTCCTATATACAAGAATATAACTACTATAATACTGCCCCCTATATACAAGAATATAACTACTATAATACTGCTCCCTATATACAAGAATATAACTACTATAATACTGCTCCCTATATACAAGAATATAACTACTATAATACTGCCCCCTATATACAAGAATATAACTACTATAATACTGCTCCCTATATACAAGAATATAACTACTATAATACTGCTCCCTATATACAAGAATATAACCACTATAATACTGCTCCTATATACAAGAATATAACTACTATAATACTGCCCCCTATGTACAAGAATATAACTACTATAATACTGCTCCCTATATACAAGAATATAACTACTATCAGGGCATGACCACACATGGCGGAATTCCTCCGCAACTGTCCGCATCAATGCCGCACAGAATCTGCGTTGCAGATTCTGCAGCGGATCTGCACAAAATGTGCAGAAAATTGATGCGGACTGGCCGCTGCGGACTGCAGGTAAAGTGCTTCTCTTCTCCCTATTCAGTGCAGGATAGAGAGAAGGGACAGCACTTTCCCTAGTGAAAGTCAAAGAAATTCATACTTACCGCCCGTTGTCTTGGTGACGCGTCCCTCTTTCGGCATCCGGCCCGACCTCCCTGGATGACGCACCAGTCCATGTGACCGCTGCAGCCTGTGCTTGGCCTGTGATTGGCTGCAGCCGTCACTTACACTGAAACGTCATCCTGGGAGGCCGGACTGGAGACAGACGCAGGGAGTTCTCGGTAAGTATGAACTTATATTTTTTTTTTACAGATACATGTATATTGAGATCGGTAGTCACTGTCCCGGGTGCAGAAACAGTTACTGCCGATCGCGTAACTCTTTCAGCACCCTGGACAGTGACTATTTACAGACGTCTCCTAGCAACGCTCCCGTCATTACGGGAGCCCCATTGACTTCCTCAGTCTGGCTGTAGACCTAGAAATACATAGGTCCAGCCAGAATGAAGAAATGTCATGGTAGTAAAAACAATACGCTCCGCAGCACACATAAGATCTGCGGACTTCATTGCGGAATTTTGACTCTCCATTGAAGTCAATGGAGAAATTCCGCCATGAGTCCGCAACCAGTCCGCCACTGCTCCGCAACAGACAGAGCATGCTGCGGACACCAAATTCCGCTCCGCAGCCTATGCTCCGCAGCGGAATTGTACGCATCGTGTAAACGAACACTGCTAAATTAAAGTGAAAGTCAATGGAGAAACGGCTCCGCTGCGGATTAACGCTGCGGAGTGTCCGCAGCGGAATTTAAGTGAAATTCCGCCATGTGTGAACCCGCCCTAATACTGCCCCTATGTACAAGAATATAACTACTATAATACTGCCCCCTATATACAAGAATATAACTACTATAATACTGCCTCCTACATACAAGAATATAACTACTATAATACTGCCCCCTATATACAAGAATATATCTACTATAATACAGCCCCTATATACAAGAATATAACTACTATAATACTGCCCCCTATGTACAAGAATATAACTACTATAATACTGCTCCCTATATACAAGAATATAACTACTATAATACTGCCCCCTATATACAAGAATATAACTACTATAATACTGCCCCTATATACAAGAATATAACTACTATAATACTGCCCCCTATATACAAGAATATAACTACTATAATACTGCCCCCTATATACAAGAATATAACTACTATAATATTGCCTCCTATATACAAGAATATAACTACTATAATACTGCCCCTATGTACAAGAATATAACTACTATAATACTTCTCCTATATACAAGAATATAACTATTATAATACTGCCCCCTATATACAAGAATATAATTACTATAATACTGCCCCCTATATACAAGAATATAACTACTATAATACTGCTCCCATATACAAGAATATAACTATTATAATACTGCTCCTATGTACAAGAATATAACTACTATAATACTGCCCCTATATACAAGAATATAACTACTATAATACTGCCCCTATATACAAGAATATAACTACTATAATACTGCCCCCTATATACAAGAATATAACTACTATAATACTTCCCTCTATATACAAGAATATAACTACTATAATACTGCCCCTATATACAAGAATATAACTACTATAATACTGCCTCCTATATACAAGAATATAACTACTATAATACTGCTCCTATATACAAGAATATAACTACTATAATACTGCCCTTATATACAAGAATATAACTACTATAATACTGCCCTTATATACAAGAATATAACTATTATAATACTGGCCGCTATTTATGGGAGGGTAGGGGGCACTGCTCGGGTATGTGCTTTGTGCTCGGCCTTCTCTCTATACAATCATTGTTAGTTATTGAAACCTACAACGGTGACTTATAATACTCGGGGCAATTAAAACCAGGACATTAATTGAGTCGCAGTTCCCAGAGTGGGTACCTATGAAATGGTACCGATCTCCGTTTATTCAGGGGTCCCTATGTTGCTATTTCATGAATGGAGGTATGAAATCCTGGGTTTGTGAATTCATTTTGTCCATTTCCAAGTTCCATCTGTTTCTGGGAAAGCTGAATGATTACTGATCTATCCAGCCCTAGGCCTCATATAGTTGTGTAGCGATGAAGGGAATGTACACAATGACCAAGTCACAATTCCTGTTGGAACGGACACGGTGGCCATATTGCTTGCAACCCAGTTTTCCCAGAAGCAGTAATATATATATATACACGTACCTTTTAATGGCTTCCCTAGACCGACCTATCCGAGAACGAGACTCTGCGAATTACCCTGCGGCTTTGATGGGTTTAGAAGGAGCCTCATTAGTTGGAGTGACTCAGAGAGATGTCCTTTGGCACAGTTGACTGAGAGCGTGGCACTGCGCCAGATGTGTAAAAATGTGCGGGGTACGGGACGATTGGATGAGATATTTCCCTGTATATAGGTGAAGGATTCTTTCCTCAGTATCTGATCATTAGAAACTCTATCGCCTACATACATCGCAGAAAGCCACGTTGTCCGCTCCGTGACATTACAGAAGGGCCTGTCTGGTTTCTGAGGCATGAGGCACTTTATGTCTCACTATTTGTCTGGGCTCTAACGTTGCAGAGGGAAAAACTATCTATGACTCCAGATCTACTAGATGTCATGTGACAATATCCGATACCAAAGACGGAGACAGGAAGTTACATGTGGCCGCGGCCTCTGATAGGCTATACTTCTGTAATTACCTGTCATAGGGGGCAGTATATACAGAGGAAGGAGCAGCAGGGGACCATTATCTTATAGGCACTGTTAGGGCTGGATTGGGCACTACTTCTACTGGCGCTGTTAATGGGCACTGTGGGTGGCACTATCAATGAGCACCACTGGGGCTGCTATTATTAATAGGCACTACGCCATCTTCTGTCATGAAATCGGCACTCCTACATCTGGCACTGTGAGTGGGTATTGCTGCGTCTGGCACTATTAATGGGCACCACTAGGGATGACAATAATAGGTGTTACACGGTTAATGGGCACTGTATGGACTGGCTCCATTAAATGGGCACTCCAATGACAAACTTTTAATGGGTATTGCTGTGGCTGGCACTATAACTAGGCACCTGTAGGATTGGCATTAATAATAGGTGTTACTCTGTTTGGCGCAGTTAATGGGCACTGCATCTACTCGTCCTAATAAATAGGCACTACAATGACTGCCAATGTTAAGGGCTATTGTCGTGGCTGGCAGTTTTAATTGGCACCAGTACACCTGGCATCTGGTCACTTCTTCGTTTGGGGACAAGTAGGCCTATCGCTACTCTGTTTTCGCTGTTAATAGTACTAGTCCTTGAGGTGCCCATTAAAGGGGTTCTCTGGGGGTATCAAATTGATGGCCTATCCTATCCGGGGCTGTGTCAAAGCCTGGGCCCCCTAGATGATCCTCTGCTGGGGCAGCCCACCCCTGGCCACCAGCCCTTCTGTTGTATAATGAATGACAGTGGAGTTTAGTAGTCACCCTCTGGAGGTGGTGCATGTTGCTAGGCAACCACTCAATGTTTCTGTCACTTCTGGCGTTCCCTCTTTAATATTAGGGTGCGGTTATACAACTGATAACCCATTGTCATGGTGGGCCTATATATTATATAATCTAGTAATTATCCCGGAGCTCACGGTCCGTGTCGGCTTATAAAAGGTAATCACTTATTTAACCCTTTAAGGACGGAGCCTTTTGTCATCACATTCCGAGAGCCACAACGCCTTTTCCGTCTCGCGGTATGAGGGCCTGTTTTTTGCGGGACGACTTGTATTTGTTGATGGTACCATTTTACGGAACATATAAAAAGTTAATTAAACTTTTTTATATAATTGTTATTTTCTTTTTATGGGAGGGGGCGGCATTTTTTTTATGCTGTTCATCGTATGGTGTGTATATATAACGTTTTAACTTATTCTGTGGGTCAAATAACAATTTTTTTTTATATTTTTCCTGTTTTATTAGTTTTCCTTTAGAAGTGGATTGTTAATGGATTTTTTTTTTAATTTTGCTGGATCGGGCGAGACATAAAGTTGGCAGCGCTGCGTTGAGGACTCGTATGACGGCGGTACCGGAGCTATTTCTGGAGTCTGGTGCCTGAAGCGCTCGGCTCTGATGCTCAGGAAAGGGGTAAAAGTTCATGGGATTCGGCTGCTTTGTCTTTGAACTTTTGTTAGGATTTTCTTATCACTGCGAAGCGTTAATTCAAGATGTGATGTAAAGATTGTTCTACAGAGATCTCCTGCCCTGCAATAATGTCTCATACTGTGCTGAGCTGACGTATCTAAGCCTATCATGTGTGATACGTCTGCTCAACAGGTTTATCCAATCCTAACATGTGTGATACGTCTGCTCAACAGGTGTATCCAATCCTAACGTGTGATACGTCTGCTTAACAGGTGTATCCAATCCTATCATGTGTGATACGTCTGCTCAACATGTGTATCCAATCCAAACATGTGTGATACGTCTGCTTAACAGGTGTATCCAATCCTAACATGTGTGATACGTCTGCTTAACAGGTGTATCCAATCCGAACGTGTGATACGTCTGCTTAACAGGTGTATCCAATCCGAACGTGTGATACGTCTGCTTAACAGGTGTATCCAATCCGAGCGTATGATACGTCTGCTTAACAGGTGTATCCAATCCGAACGTGTGATACGTCCGCTTAACAGGTGTATCCAATCCTATCATGTGTGATACGTCTGCTCAACAGGTGTATCCAATCCTAACATGTGTGATACGTCTACTTAACAGGTGTATCCAATCCGAACGTGTGATACGTCTGCTTAACAGGTGTATCCAATCCTAACGTGTGATACGTCTGCTTAACAGGTGTATCCAATCCTAACATGTGTGATACATCTGCTTAACAAGTGTATCCAATCCTGACATGTGTGATACGTCTGCTTAACAGGTGTATCCAATCCGAACGTATGATACGTCTGCTTAACAGGTGTATCCAATTCGAACGTGTGATACGTCCGCTTAACAGGTGTATCCAATCCTATCATGTGTGATACGTCTGCTCAACAGGTGTATCCAATCCTAACATGTGTGATACGTCTACTTAACAGGTGTATCCAATCCTAACGTGTGATACATCTGCTTAACAGGTGTATCCAATCCTATCATGTGTGATACGTCTGCTCAACAGGTGTATCCAATCCTAACATGTGTGATACGTCTACTTAACAGGTGTATCCAATCCTAACGTGTGATACATCTGCTTAACAGGTGTATCCAATCCTGACATGTGTGATACGTCTGCTTAACAGGTGTATCCAATCCGAACGTGTGATACGTCTGCTTAACAGGTGTATCCAATCCGAACGTGTGATACGTCTGCTTAACAGGTGTATCCAATCCGAACGTGTGATACGTCTGCTTAACAGGTGTATCCAATCCGAAAGTGTGATACGTCTGCTTAACAGGTGTATTCAATCCTAACGTGTGATACGTCTGCTTAACAGGTGTATCCAATCCTAACATGTGTGATACGTCTGCTTAACAGGTGTATCCAATCCGAATGTGTGATACGTCTGCTTAACAGGTGTATCCAATCCGAACGTGTGATACGTCTGCTTAACAGGTGTATCCAATCCGAACGTGTGATACGTCTGCTTAACAGGTGTATCCAATCCGAACGTGTGATACGTCTGCTTAACAGGTGTATCCAATCCGAACGTGTGAGATACATCTACTTAACAGGTGTATCCAATCCTAACGTGTGATACGTCTACTTAACAGGTGTATCCAATCCTAACGTGTGATACATCTGCTTAACAGGTGTATCCAATCCTGACATGTGTGATACGTCTGCTTAACAGGTGTATCCAATCCGAACGTGTGATACGTCTGCTTAACAGGTGTATCCAATCCGAACGTGTGATACGTCTGCTTAACAGGTGTATCCAATCCGAACGTGTGATACGTCTGCTTAACAGGTGTATCCAATCCGAAAGTGTGATACGTCTGCTTAACAGGTGTATCCAATCCTAACGTGTGATACGTCTGCTTAACAGGTGTATCCAATCCTAACATGTGTGATACGTCTGCTTAACAGGTGTATCCAATCCGAATGTGTGATACGTCTGCTTAACAGGTGTATCCAATCCGAACGTGTGATACATCTGCTTAACAGGTGTATCCAATCCGAACGTGTGAGATACATCTACTTAACAGGTGTATCCAATCCTAACACGTGTGATACGTCTACTTAACAGGTGTATCCAATCCTATTATGTGTGATACGTCTGCTTAATAGGTGTATCTAATCCTATCATGTGTGATACGTCTGCTTAACAGGTGTATCCAATCCTAACATGTGATACGTCTGCTTAACAGGTGTATCCAATCCTATCGTGTGTGATACGTTTGCTTAACAGGTGTATCCAATCCTAACATGTGATACGTCTGCTTAACAGGTGTATCCAATCCTAACGTGTGATACGTCTGCTTAACAGGTGTATCCAATCCTATCATGTGTGATACGTTTGCTTAACAGGCGTATCCAATCCTATCGTGTGTGATACGTTTGCTTAACAGGCGTATCCAATCCTATCGTGTGTGATACGTTTGCTTAACAGGTGTATCCAATCCTAACGTGTGATACGTCTGCTTAACAGGTGTATCCAATCCTATCGTGTGTGATACGTTTGCTTAACAGGTGTATCCAATCCTAACGTGTGATACGTCTGCTTAACAGGTGTATCCAATCCTATCATGTGTGATACGTTTGCTTAACAGGCGTATCCAATCCTATCGTGTGTGACACAACTGCTTAACGGGTGTATCTAATCCTATCACGTGTGATACATCTGCTTACGGCTGAATGCATACGATGCGTATTACCTGCGGTTTTTCTGCGTGTTTTTGCGTGTGCGGCAAAACCGCAGCGTAATACAGTACCGGCATAGTCAATGAGATTCCAGGAAATCTCATGTCCACCCTGCAGTATTTTTCAGGACATTAATTGATCCGTCGCATGTCTCCTGCGACTCCGCTTGTGACTTCTATCTCTGTAGTTCTACAGAAATACGCAGCAAAACCTGCAGCATGAAAACGCCGCTATTTATGCAGCAAAACGTAAACGCACCAAAAAATACAGCTTCGGGTGCGTTTTTTCCTGCAAATTTCTTGCGGTTTCCTGCAGTTTTTGCAAAATATGCAACGTGTGTATGAATCCTTAGTGAATATGCTCTAAATTAGATCATTTGATGTGACAATGACATCAACGTATGGGGCGGGGCTGTGACAACCTCTTAATTTAAGGGGAAATAAGTTGGTTGTCATCCTTAAAGGGGTTATCCGGTGATGTAAAATTGATGGCCTATCCTCAGTCTAGACCATCACTAAATGATCGGATTAACCCCTTTCATGTAAATTTTGTATAATCAAAGTCCTGCAGCTTTGTAACATTCTTCACCGTTTTCAAGACCTCGGCTTGCTATCGGTAAATGGAAACATTCTGGTTTACATCCAGAGATGATAAAAATAGTGCAGATTTATACTTCTCACAGCTGAGGGTTTGTTACAATTGTATCTGGTTTAAACAATCCCCTGTGAACTAAACCGTCTGGACTCCAGGCAAACTATCGGGACAGATGTGAGCGCTGCTGATGCGATTACCTGAGAGTATTGTCCAGACTAAATACAATTGTAAGAAACCCTCAGCTGTGAGAAGTTTTAGGTCGAAATGGGTTTTCGGTCTCTGGTATCCACTGACGGCAAGCAGAGATCTTGAGAATGGGAAGCACAAAGTGTTTTATACGTTTGCTGTTCTGGTAGTAAGCTGTATGTCTACTTCTGTCCCCCTTAGTGACAGTCTAAACTGCACTTTTTGCATTTTGTTCATGCACCAGGAGGTGCAGGATGAGCAGAGCTGTAGGTTCATATGATAAATTGACTATTTTTATTGCGTCCGATGCTGGAGAATCAGTCAGAGCTCCTGTAAAACGGAGACCAGAATGAACCAGTGTTGTCTCTTTTTTTGCATTTCCCCTCCCCCGTAATTTTCACGTTTTGACAGTAATGGAAGATGATTAGATGTGACACGTTAAGCTGCTGGTATTATGGGCCAGTACAATGTGTGATGAAGCGGAGGAGATGCTTGCATGGGACTGAATAGTCTCATTAGAGGAGGACACTGTGTTCTGCGCCTTCACATCACGTCCTTTTCAGCAGATTAGGTGTTTATGTGAATTGGGCTCCATCTGACTTTACATAATGCTCACGGGGCACGACCAACAAAGGGATGGGGAGGATGGCGCGTCACATAATTAGGGTAAGGATGGCACGTCACACAATGGAGCCCAGCTGGCATTGTCTCTGCGTAACTTCCCCTTTAAGTGGTGAACTTTTAGGAAAAAAAATCTTAAATTAAAAAAAAAAATTATAGTTGAATGCAACGATCTTTTGCCCAGTTAACTGCTCGCCTTCCCCTTAACTCCTGTAGGTGGGTAAGGGAAGTGACCACCACTCTGGACATCTCCGAAGTAGCTCAAGGACAGGTTGTCTCTTTTCTATATTATACAGACTGCTGCATGGTAGCAAACCACAGCTGTGCGGTAGTAGGACTGCTGGGAGCCTGTTATGAAAAGAGGTGTCCATAGCAAAAACATGCCCCCCAGTGTGCTCCTATCCTCCTTCACCTGTCCCATGTCTATCCTGAATGCCCAAAAATATCCTTCACCCCATCCCTCCTCCAGCTCCAGTGTAGAGCATTAATCCAGAGAGGAGGGGTCCTGCATCAAGTCAACTTCCTCATATCCGCCTGACCCTCCACAATTGTGACCCATCCGGCCTGAACTTAACTCTGCCCGCACCACCTCAACTGTGCCAGTCCAAAATCATCTCAACTGTGCCAGTCTCTCTTCATCTCAACTATACCCATCCCACCTTCACCCTCTTTTGCCAGACCCTCCTCTACTGTGCCCAAACCCGCCTGAATCTGACCCATCTAAACTCTGCCCATCCTTCCCCATCTCAACTGTAACCATCCAACTTCAACTGTGCCTATCCCACCTTAGCTGTGCCTGACTCTCCACTGAACTATGGCCGACCCGCCTCAATTGTGCCCTTCTCACAAACTCGATTCGTCTCCCCTCGCCTATGCCCCTCCGGTCTCGTCTCCCCTCGCCTATGCCCCTCCGGTCTCGTCTCCCCTCGCCTGTGCCCCTCCTGTCTCGTCTCCCCTCGCCTGTGCCCCTCCTGTCTCGTCTCCCCTCGCCTGTGCCCCTCCTGTCTCGTCTCCCCTCGCCTGTGCCCCTCCTGTCTCGTCTCCCCTCGCCTGTGCCCCTCCGGCCTCGCCTGCGCCCCTCTGGCCTCGTCTCCCCTCGCCTGCGCCCCTCTGGCCTCGTCTCCCCTCGCCTGCGCCCCTCCGGTCTCGTCTCCCCTCGCCTGCGCCCCTCCGGTCTCGTCTCCCCTCGCCTGCGCCCCTCCGGTCTCGTCTCCCCTCGCCTGCGCCCCTCCGGTCTCGTCTCCCCTCGCCTGCGCCCCTCCGGTCTCGTCTCCCCTCGCCTGCGCCCCTCCGGTCTCGTCTCCCCTCGCCTGCGCCCCTCCGGTCTCGTCTCCCCTCGCCTGCGCCCCTCCGGTCTCGTCTCCCCTCGCCTGCGCCCCTCCGGTCTCGTCTCCCCTCGCCTGCGCCCCTCCGGTCTCGTCTCCCCTCGCCTGCGCCCCTCCGGTCTCGTCTCCCCCCCTCCGGTCTCGTCTCCCCTCGCCTGCGCCCCTCCGGTCTCGTCTCCCCCCCTCCGGTCTCGTCTCCCCCCCTCCGGTCTCGTCTCCCCCCCTCCGGTCTCGTCTCCCCCCCTCCGGTCTCGTCTCCCCCCCTCCGGTCTCGTCTCCCCCCCCTCCGGTCTCGTCTCCCCTCGCCTGCGCCCCTCCGGTCTCGTCTCCCCTCGCCTGCGCCCCTCCGGTCTCGTCTCCCCTCGCCTGCGCCCCTCCGGTCTCGTCTCCCCCCCTCCGGTCTCGTCTCCCCCCCTCCGGTCTCGTCTCCCCCCCTCCGGTCTCGTCTCCCCCCCTCCGGTCTCGTCTCCCCCCCTCCGGTCTCGTCTCCCCCCCTCCGGTCTCGTCTCCCCCCCTCCGGTCTCGTCTCCCCCCCTCCGGTCTCGTCTCCCCCCCTCCGGTCTCGTCTCCCCCCCTCCGGTCTCGTCTCCCCTCGCCTGCGCCCCTCCGGTCTCGTCTCCCCTCGCCTGCGCCCCTCCGGTCTCGTCTCCCCTCGCCTGCGCCCCTCCGGTCTCGTCTCCCCTCGCCTGCGCCCCTCCGGTCTCGTCTCCCCTCGCCTGCGCCCCTCCGGTCTCGTCTCCCCTCGCCTGCGCCCCTCCGGTCTCGTCTCCCCTCGCCTGCGCCCCTCCGGTCTCGTCTCCCCTCGCCTGCGCCCCTCCGGTCTCGTCTCCCCTCGCCTGCGCCCCTCCGGTCTCGTCTCCCCTCGCCTGCGCCCCTCCGGTCTCGTCTCCCCTCGCCTGCGCCCCTCCGGTCTCGTCTCCCCTCGCCTGCGCCCCTCCGGTCTCGTCTCCCCTCGCCTGCGCCCCTCTGGCATCGCCATCTTCAACTGTGCCTGACGCTTCAACCCAGCCTACCTCACCATACCTCTGCCTGTGCCATCTCGTCTCATCTCAATGCTGCCTGTCCCACCATAACGCTCCACTTCTGGACCCTCCTCAGCCCACCTGGTCCTGTAGCCTTGAGCCATTCTACTCTGTTGATCGTCCAGACTGTATAATGTTTTTTTGGGGTGGGGTATCTTTTGGATTTTTGCCCTCATTTGTAGTGACCTGTAACAGGAATATACAAGGGCTCCCTGTGCTAATTGGCAATTGTGATACGTTATCCCTTGGGGGTTGTGTAGGCCGCATGTTCCGCCCGACGCCTGAGCCGACCTTTCATCGTGCATCCAATTAACAAGATGTTGAGTGTTTGTTGTGGATGGGACATGAGCACCTGTGAGATGTTATCAGCTGAGACACATCCTACGTGGAAGATGGAGACTTTCAACTTCTTCCAGCCGACTCCCACTGCTCCTGACCTTGGAACGAGTCCAGGGAACCTGAGATCTTCATAGCGCTCTCATCCAAGGTCATCCAGACGGCTCTGCACCTGCTTCAGTGAAGGGGAAAAGGTGTGAAATAATATAAGACAAATCTGTTATAAAAAGTTTCTAATGTCTTATTTATGTGAACTCGCCATCCTGTGTCTCTAACCCAAGTATCTGCCTGCGTCATTGTAAGGTGCAGCCACCAGAAAGCATTAGCGAAGATGTCCTCCCCTGGGCCCCCTCCTCATAAGAGAAGTGACAGGAAAATGGGCCTATAACTTTATAACCTATAATTATATATGTACAGCTGGTATAAGTTATACATCTTCTTGTATATAGTGATATGGAGCATGCTGGTATAACCTGGGTATCTTCTGTATATAATTATATATGTACAGCTGGTATAAGTTATACATCTTCCTGTATATAGTGATATGGAGCATGCTGGTATAACCTGGGTATCTTCTGTATATAATTATATATGTACAGCTGGTATAAGTTATGCATCTTCTTGTATATAGTGATATGGAGCATGCTGGTATAACCTGGGTATCTTCTGTATATGATTATATATGTACAGCTGGTATATGTTATACATCTTCTTGTATATAGTGATATGGAGCATGCTGGTATAACCTGGGTATCTCCTGTATATAATTATATATGTACAGATGGTATAAGTTATACATCTTCTTGTATACAGTGATATGGAGCATGCTGGTATAACCTGGGTATCTTCTGTAAATAATTATATATGTACAGCTGGTATAAGTTATACATCTTCTTGTATATAGTGATATGGAGCATGCTGGTATAACCTGGGTATCTTCTGTATATAATTATATATGTACAGCTGGTATAAGTTATATATCTTCTTGTATATAGTGATATGAATCATGCTGGTATAACCTGGGCATCTTCTGTATATAATTATATATGTACAGCTGGTATAAGTTATACATCTTCTTGTATATAGTGATATGGAGCATGCTGGTATAACCTGGGTATCTTCTGTATATAATTATATATGTACAGCTGGGATAAGTTATACATCTTCTTGTATATAGTGATATGGAGCATGCTGGTATAACCTGGGTATGTTCTGTATATAATTATATATGTACAGCTGGTATAAGTTATACATCTTCTTGTATATAGTGATATGGAGCATGCTGGTATAACCTGGGTATCTCCTGTATATAATTATATATGTGCAGCTGGTATAAGTTATACATCTTCTTGTATATAGTGATATGGAACATGCTGGTATAACCTGGGTATCTTCTGTATATAATTATATATGTACAGCTGGTATAAGTTATACATCTTCCTGTATATAGTGATATGGAGCATGCTGGTATAACCTGGGTATCTTCTGTATATAATTATATATGTACAAGTGGTATAAGTTATACATCTTCTTGTATATAGTGATATGGAGTATGCTGGTATAACCTGGGTATCTTCTGTATATAATTATATATGTACAGCTGGTATAAGTTATACATCTTCTTGTATATAGTGATATGGAACATGCTGGTATAACCTGGGTATCTTCTGTATATAATTATATATGTACAGCTGGTATAAGTTATACATCTTCTTGTATATAGTGATATGGAGCATGCTGGTATAACCTGAGTATCTTCTGTATATAATTATATATGTACAGCTGGTATAAGTTATACATCTTCTTGTGTATAGTTATATGGAGCATGCTGGTATAACCTGGGTATCTTCTGTATATAATTATATATGTACAGCTGGTATAAGTTATACATCTTCTTGTATATAGTGATATGGAGCATGCTGGTATAACCTGAGTATCTTCTGTATATAATTATATATGTACAGCTGGTATAAGTTATACATCTTCTTGTATATAGTGATATGGAGAATGCTGGTATAACCTGGGTATCTCCTGTATATAATTATATATGTACAGCTGGTATAAGTTATACATCTTCTTGTATATAGTGATATGGAGCATGCTGGTATAACCTGGGTATCTTCTGTATATAATTATATATGTAGGGATGATATAAGTTATACATCTTCTTGTATATAGTGATATGGAGCATGCTGGAGTAACCTGGGTATCTTCTGTATATAATTATATATGTACAGTAGGTATAAGTTATACATCTCCTTGTATATAGTGATATGGAGCATGCTGGTATAATCTGGGTATCTTCTGTATATAATTATATATGTACAGTAGGTATAAGTTATACATCTCCTTGTATATAGTGATATGGAGCATGCTGGTATAATCTGGGTATCTTCTGTATATAATTATATATGTACAGCTGGTATAAGTTATATATCTTCTTGTATATAGTGATATGAAGCATGCTGGTATAACCTGGGTATCTCCTGTATATAATTATATATGTACAGCTGGTATACGTTATACATCTTCTTGTATATAGTGATATGGAGCATGCTGGTATAACCTGGGTATCTTCTGTATATAATTATATATGTACAGCTAGTATAAGTTATATATCTTCTTGTATATAGTGATATGGAGCATGCTGGTATAACCTGAGTATCTTCTGTATATAATTATATATGTACTGCTAGTATAAGTTATACATCTTCTTATATATAGTGATATTGAGCATGCTGGTATAACCTGGGTATCTTCTGTATATAATTATATATGTACAGCTGGTATAAGTTATACATCTTCTTGTGTATAGTTATATGGAGCATGCTGGTATAACCTGGGTATCTTCTGTATATAATTATATATGTAGGGATGATATAAGTTATACATCTTCTTGTATATAGTGATATGGAGCATGCTGGTATAACCTGGGTATCTTCTGTATATAATTATATATGTACAGCTGGTATAAGTTATACATCTTCTTGTATATAGTGATATGGAGCATGCTGGTATAACCTGGGTATCTCCTGTATATAATTATATATGTACAGCTGGTATACGTTATACATCTTCTTGTATATAGTGATATGGAGCATGCTGGTATAACCTGGGTATCTTCTGTATCTAATTATATATGTACAAGTGGTATAAGTTATACATCTTCTTGTATATAGTGATATGGAGTATGCTGGTATAACCTGGGTATCTTCTGTATATAATTATATATGTACAGCTGGTATAAGTTATACATCTTCTTGTATATAGTGATATGGAGCATGCTGGTATAACCTGAGTATCTTCTGTATATAATTATATATGTACAGCTGGTATAAGTTATACATCTTCTTGTGTATAGTTATATGGAGCATGCTGGTATAACCTGGGTATCTTCTGTATATAATTATATATGTAGGGATGATATAAGTTATACATCTTCTTGTATATAGTGATATGGAGCATGCTGGAGTAACCTGGGTATCTTCTGTATATAATTATATATGTGCAGCTGGTATAAGTTATACATCTTCTTGTATATAGTGATATGGAGCATGCTGGTATAACCTGGGTATCTTCTGTATATAATTATATATGTACAGCTGGTGTAAGTTATACATCTTCTTGTATATAGTGATATGGTGCATGCTGGTATAATCTGGGTATCTTCTGTATATAATTATATATGTACAGCTGGTATAAGTTATACATCTTCTTGTATATAGTGATATGGAGCATGCTGGTATAACCTGGGTATCTTCTGTATATAATTATATATGTACAGCTGGTATAAGTTATACATCTTCTTGTATATAGTGATATGGAGCATGCTGGTATAACCTGGGTATCTTCTGTATATAATTATATATGTACAGCTGGTATATGTTATACATCTTCTTGTATATAGTGATATGGAGCATGCTGGTATAACCTGGGTATCTTCTGTATATAATTATATATGTACCGCTGGTATAAGTTATACATCTTCTTGTATATAGTGATATTGAGCATGCTGGTATAACCTGGGTATCTTCTGTATATAATTATATATGTACAGCTGGTATACGTTATACATCTTCTTGTATATAGTGATATGGAGCATGCTGGTATAACCTGGGTATCTTCTGTATATAATTATGTATGTACAGCTGGTATATGTTATACATCTTCTTGTATATAGTGATATGGAGCATGCTGGTATAACCTGGGTATCTTCTGTATATAATTATATATGTACAGCTAGTATAAGTTATATATCTTCTTGTATATAGTGATATGGAGCATGCTGGTATAACCTGAGTATCTTCTGTATATAATTATATATGTACAGCTGGTATAAGTTATACATCTTCTTGTGTATAGTTATATGGAGCATGCTGGTATAACCTGGGTATCTTCTGTATATAATTATATATGTAGGGATGATATAAGTTATACATCTTCTTGTATATAGTGATATGGAGCATGCTGGTATAACCTGGGTATCTTCTGTATATAATTATATATGTACAGCTGGTATAAGTTATACATCTTCTTGTATATAGTGATATGGAGCATGCTGGAGTAACCTGGGTATCTTCTGTATATAATTATATATGTGCAGCTGGTATAAGTTATACATCTTCTTGTATATAGTGATATGGAGCATGCTGGTATAACCTGGGTATCTTCTGTATATAATTATATATGTACAGCTGGTGTAAGTTATACATCTTCTTGTATATAGTGATATGGTGCATGCTGGTATAATCTGGGTATCTTCTGTATATAATTATATATGTACAGCTGGTATAAGTTATACATCTTCTTGTATATAGTGATATGGAGCATGCTGGTATAACCTGGGTATCTTCTGTATATAATTATATATGTACAGCTGGTATAAGTTATACATCTTGTTGTATATAGTGATATGGAGCGTGCTGGTATAACCCGGGTATCTTCTGTATATAATTATATATGTTCAGCTGGTATAAGTTATACATCTTCTTGTATATAGTGATATGGTGCATGCTGGTATAACCTGGGTATCTTCTGTATATAATTATATATGTACAGCTGGTATAAGGGATACATCTTCTTGTATATAGTGATATGGAGCATGCTGGTATAACCTGGGTATCTTCTGTATATAATTATATATGTACAGCTGGTATAAGTTATACATCTTCTTGTATATAGTGATATGGAGCATGCTGGTATAACCTGGGTATCTTCTGTATATAATTATATATGTACCGCTGGTATAAGTTATACATCTTCTTGTATATAGTGATATTGAGCATGCTGGTATAACCTGGGTATCTTCTGTATATAATTATATATGTACAGCTGGTATACGTTATACATCTTCTTGTATATAGTGATATGGAGCATGCTGGTATAACCTGGGTATCTTCTGTATATAATTATATATGTACAGCTGGTATAAGTCATACATCTTCTTGTATATAGTGATATGGAGCATGTTGGTATAACCTGGGTATCTTCTGTATATAATTATATATGTACAGCTGGTATAAGTTATACATCTTCTTGTATATAGTGATATGGAGCATGCTGGTATAACCCGGGCATCTTCTGTATATAATTATATATGTACAGCTGGTATAAGTTATACATCATCTTGTATATAGTGATATGGAGCATGCTGGTATAACCTGGGTATCTTCTGTATATAATTATATATGTACAGCTGGTATAAGTTATACATCTTCTTGTATATAGTGATATGGAGCATGCTGGTATAACCTGGGTATCTTCTGTATATAATTATATATGTACAGCTGGTATAAGTTATACATCTTCTTGTATATAGTGATATGGAACATGCTGGTATAACCTGGGTATCTTCTGTATATAATGATATATGTACAGCTGGGATAAGTTATACATCTTCTTGTATATAGTGATATGGAGCATGCTGGTATAACCTGGGCATGTTCTGTTGTTTTTGTCATTGGTTAATTGTTGTAGCTGCATCAGTGGCAGTTTTTCTCCTCTCTGTGCTGTGTTTCCGTGACAGTGTTCCATGCAGCGTGATCCTCGTCAGCACTTCTCTTGATTGGTTACAGTGAGATACAAATCATTGTGATTATGGGACCAGCAGCCGAGCTCTTTATGTCCCCCGTGCGACGCGTTTATCTTCCTTCCACTTCCGTGCCGGGGGCCTGAACGTAGATATTAAATTCACTCCGCAAATTACAGTTCATGGAGTAAATTAAACTGTCCGGATGAACGTTCATTAGGATGCAGCTTCTTATGTGGAATAATAACAAACATGGCGTCCTCTTCCCTACAGTACGGCGAGTCGTCCGCGCTGCATTCACGGATTGGCGGACAGACGAAACTTTAGTTCCTAAAATCACTGCAGTATCGGTATTATCATTTCTGACTGCATGGGATTTATTCTTTCTGCACCTTCATTATTATTGGGAAATGAAAATTTTAAAAAAAAAAATTACAAATTGTTTACGTTCTCAAATTTTTTTTGGGGAAATATTTGCTTAGTATTTTCCCGTTTTATATAAAGTTCAATCTTTGTATAGCGAAAAATTCTGCAACTTTCTAACACTGTTTTAATTCTTCATCATTTTCGAGATCTCTGCTTGCTTTCAGTAAATGTTTATTTTTTTTTGTTTTAGAGACTGAAAACTTGTTCAGACCAAATACTACTAACAGCTGAGAGTTTGTTACAATTGTATCCGGTCTAGACAATTCTCTGTGAGCTAAACAGTCTGGACTCCTGACTGATACATTCTACCTGCACTGATACATTGTAACAAACCTGAGACTGGATACTAATAGTCAGCTGCGAGAAGAATTAGGTCTATATAGGCTTTTAGTCTCTGGATGCAAACAAAAATGTTCTTATTCCTAAAAGCAAGCAGAGATCTTGAAAATGGTGAGAAATTGAAAAATATGAAAAAGTTAGAAGAAATTTTTATTACATCATAAAGACTTATTTATATAAAACAGGAGAACCACTTTTCCCCTCAGGCTACAGAAGCTTGCATATTTTTCGTACATTTTGTGGTGCACTGTGGGTAACATCATGATAGAAATAATTTACATCTCCCGCAATGCTATGCAACAGCGGCCAGTGCTATTTTCTCCATAGTGGTTCGCTATGAATTGCTCAGTAAATAAAAAACAGATTGCAAACTCATCCTGTGTCAGTCTTCACTGCTGTTTTTGCATTGTATCCCTAGACCAAAAGAATCAGGTCACCATTGCTGTAGGTGTCTCCTAGATAGGGGAGCGCTGCTTTGCATGAAACGGACACAAAATCGCTTTGTTTATACGATGAGATTAATATATTTCTATCAAATTAAAGGAATTTTCCAGAATTAGACAAACATGGCTGCTTTATCTTACAAACAGCGCTACACCTGTCCACTGGTAGTGTGTGGTATTGCAGGTCCAGCAGATGAAGTGTTGTCAGGAGCGGAGTATAACCTGATGGGGGATCATGTCACATAGAGAGAATTCACATGCACATGCGGCACGTTTATTGCAGGATTTTCTGCGGCTGAATATCCGTTACGCACATCTGAATGGGTTGTTTCTGCAGCAGGTGCCGGGATTTCTGTAAACCCCATTAAAATGTAACAGTCATAGAAATTTCTGCAACAAATCTGCGGCGTGTGAATGTACCCGTACAGTAGATCCCACGTTTATGACCTGACGAGACTCCTCCGGGCGGAGCCGCTCCTGGTATCACGTGCGGAGATGTTTCTATTTTACCCGCATGTCGATCGCCGTGTCTGGGACATTTATTGGCCTCGGAGAAGCTGTTAGATACTTATTGATCAGCGAATATAATGAGCCATTAATTCAGCGTAAACTCGTCATGTCAAGGTGAATGTGAAGGTCTGCGCCGTCTCCCCTCACTCCTTCCCTCCGGAGTCTGCGCAGCGAGAAGGTCTACAATGTGAGATACGGGACGATAGGATTAATCCTATCATGTGTGATACTGTCTGCTGAGCCCCTGTATCTAATCCTATCATGTGTGATACTGTCTGCTGAGCCCCTGTATCTAATCCTATCATGTGTGATACTGTCTGCTGAGCCCCTGTATCTAATCCTATCATGTGTGATACTGTCTGCTGAGCCCCTGTATCTAATCCTATCATGTGTGATACTGTCTGCTGAGCCCCTGTATCTAATCCTATCATGTGTGATACTGTCTGCTGAGCCCCTGTATCTAATCCGATCATGTGTGATACTGTCTGCTGAGCCACTGTATCTAATCCTATCATGTGTGATACTGTCTGCTAACCTGCTGTATCTAATCTTATCACGTGTGATACGGTCTACTAAGCCCCTGTATCTAATCCTATCATGTGTGATACTGTCTGCTAACCTGCTGTATCTAATCCTATCATGTGATACTGTCTGCTAAGCCCCTGTATCTAATCCTATCATGTGTGATACTGTCCGCTGAGCCATTGTATCTAATCCTATCATGTGTGATACTGTCTGCTGAGCCACTGTATCTAATCCTATTATGTGTGATACTGTCTGCTGAGTCAATGTATCTAATCCTACCATGTGTGATACTGTCTGCTGAGCCACTGTATCTAATCCTATCATGTGTGATACTGTCTGCTGAGCCCCTGTATCTAATCCTATCATGTGTGATACTGTCTGCTGAGCCCCTGTATCTAATCCTATCATGTGTGATACTGTCTGCTGAGCCCCTGTATCTAATCCTATCATGTGTGATACTGTCTGCTGAGCCCCTGTATCTAATCCTATCATGTGTGATACTGTCTGCTGAGCCCCTGTATCTAATCCGATCATGTGTGATACTGTCTGCTGAGCCACTGTATCTAATCCTATCATGTGTGATACTGTCTGCTAACCTGCTGTATCTAATCTTATCACGTGTGATACGGTCTACTAAGCCCCTGTATCTAATCCTATCATGTGTGATACTGTCTGCTAACCTGCTGTATCTAATCCTATCATGTGATACTGTCTGCTAAGCCCCTGTATCTAATCCTATCATGTGTGATACTGTCCGCTGAGCCATTGTATCTAATCCTATCATGTGTGATACTGTCTGCTGAGCCACTGTATCTAATCCTATTATGTGTGATACTGTCTGCTGAGCCACTGTATCTAATCCTATCATGTGTGATACTGTCTGCTGAGCCATTGTATCTAATCCTATCATGTGTGATACTGTCTGCTGAGCCACTGTATCTAATCCTATCATGTGTGATACTGTCTGCTGAGTCATTGTATCTAATCCTATCATGTGTGATACTGTCTGCTGAGCCATTGTATCTAATCCTATCATGTGTGATACTGTCTGCTGAGCCACTGTATCTAATCCTATCATGTGTGATACTGTCTGCTGAGCCAATGTATCTAATCCTATCATGTGTGATACTGTCTGCTGAGCCACTGTATCTAATCCTATCATGTGTGATACTGTCTGCTGAGCCTCTGTATCTAATCCTATCATGTGTGATACTGTCTGCTGAGCCTCTGTATCTAATCCTATCATGTGTGATACTGTCTGCTGAGCCTCTGTATCTAATCCTATCATGTGTGATACTGTCTGCTGAGCCACTGTATCTAATCCTATCATGTGTGATACTGTCTTCTGAGCCACTGTATCTAATCCTATCATGTGTGATACTGTCTGCTGAGCCTCTGTATCTAATCCTATCATGTGTGATACTGTCTGCTGGGCCACTGTATCTAATCCTATCATGTGTGATACTGTCTGCTGGGCCACTGTATCTAATCCTATCGTGTGATACTGTCTGCTGAGCTGTGTATCTAATCCTATCATGTGTGATACTGTCTGCTGAGCCACTGTATCTAATCCTATCATGTGTGATACTGTCTGCTGAGCCACTGTATCTAATCCTATCATGTGTGATACTGTCTGCTGAGCCTCTGTATCTAATCCTATCATGTGTGATACTGTCTGCTGGGCCACTGTATCTAATCCTATCATGTGTGATACTGTCTGCTGAGCTGTGTATCTAATCCTATCATGTGTGATACTGTCTCCTGAGCCACTGTATCTAATCCTATCATGTGTGATACTGTCTGCTGAGCCACTGTATCTAATCCTATCATATGTGATACTGTCTGCTGAGCTGGTGTATTTAAAGGGTAACTAAACTTTCAACAAACTTCTGACATGTCATGGTGACATGTCAGAAGTTTTGATTGGTGGGGGTCCGAGCGCTGAGACCCCCACCGGTTGCTAAAACGAAGCTTCATTTCTGATGGTCTTTTTTCGGAAAGCCGATTTATCGGAGTACGAGCTCATAGACTTTGTATTGAGTCCATACACCGTTACATTGGCTTTCCGAGAATAGCCGGTCAGAAACCAAGCGCTTCAGCCACTTCGTTTTAGCGATTGCTCGGACCCCCACCGATCAAAACTTCTGACATGTCAGAAGTTTGTTGAAAGTTTAGTTACCCTTTTTAATCCTATCATGTGTGATCCTGCCTGCTGAGCTCGTGTATCTAAGCCTTTCATGTGTAGGGCCAAAGTGTTTGAGCCTATGATGTGTTACTATCTCCTGAGCTGCGGTATCTAAGCCTATGGTGTGATACAGTCAGCTGAGCCATGTATCATATCCTATAATGTGTGATACTTGTATGCTGGGACCCTGTATCTAATATTATCATGTGTGATACTCTCTGCTGAGCTGCTGTATCCGAGCCATGTGTGATACAGTATTTATTATTAATTAAAGGGGAAGCGCTGTTTTTAGTAGAGCAGGAGACCTGAGGACGGGTGAATGATACAATAACATAGATTTCTGTCTGTATCTTGTGACCTCAGGAGACCGTGTCGCGATGATGGAGTCCTGGGAATGGAATGAGAGGCACTTTAAGTCTCGGTGACATTCCTTATAGAGGGCACCTGAGGCCGGCCGTCATTCCCGAAGTGTCCGTATGTCGAGGTCACGGTCTGATCCCGGCAGCCGCCATAAGCGACACTTCATCTCTTTATTAATGGGATGAGATTTAAACGCAGGATTGAATTTCTTTGTATGAAACACACGGGGACATTTATCAAGAGTGTCGCAGGAGTCGTGAAAATGGCGCCGATTTTGTCGGTTTTATAAAATGGCGCACATGGAATAATACATGTGGTGCAATTCGATTTAAAATTCCTTACGGTTATGTGCCAGGTCAGGCCTAAATAGAAAAATGGCGGAAAATCTTCACAAATAAGTGACGCTCGGCGTGACTGATGCTCCGCCCACTTTATACGTGTGGTAATAGGGGTTTAATAATATGGCGTCTGGCCTAAAACATCTCCCCCATTGACTGATGTTTTACCGTTTCTCCTAACTGTCCCGTCTTTCACGGGATTCACAAGCGAAAAATGTCTCATAGGGGGAGGGATTATGCAAATTAACCCAATTTTTTGGGGAGGTTTTTGGGGCGTTCCCAGGCGGATCGAGGGTGGGCTTAAAATGTCCCACAGACGGGGATTCGAATGTTGGGAGGTTTTTATTACCTCTACAATCGATTTTACCCTTCTTGGGGTATGTGCACACGTAGTGTTTTCGTCCCCAAAAAAGGCTAAAAATTCGGAAGCGGAACGCCTCCAAAACATCTGCCCATTGATTTCAACGGGAAATACAGCCTCTTTTTCTAAACCCTTTTCAAAAATCGTCGTAAATCTCCCCTATAATGCCCTCTTTTTGGATATTGCCCCTTCCCATCATTTACATGTAGAACTCAAAATAGACCATCTTCATACAAAATATCGATACATTTTTCTGTATATTTTCTTTACGTTTTCCAGTTTTTTCTAGAATGTTTTCTCATCCACGTTCTTTCCTGCGATTCCGCACAGAGATTTCTCGAAGTGCAGAATTATCGATGTTTATCATGTACTCGGCTCTGCTACATGTTTTTTTTTTTTTTCTTTAATGCTTCCAAAAGAAAAGCTCCGAGCGATTCCAATCCCCTCATATTTTCTTATTTTTTACATGAAGACTGAAAATAAATCACTGAGGCTTATCTGTTCCCGAACAAGAGCATTGTTTTCTTTCTTCAATCCGATCTACACCAAGAACAAAAATCTACTCAAGATGAAAATATTCTGTATTTCATCTGTTACATTTCTCCCAGCGGTAAAATGTTTTTCCAGTCAGTTATGAAAATTCCTCTACCGAATGAGGTCCCCACTTATTGCAGTTATATTCTTATACTGTACATAGGGAGCAGTATTATAGTAGTTATATTCTTGTATATAGGAGCAGTATTATAGTAGTTATATTCTTGTATATAGTGGGCAGTATTATAGTAGTTATATTCTTGTATATAGGAGCAGTATTATAGTAGTTATATTCTTGTATATAGTGGGCAGTATTATAGTAGTTATATTCTTGTATATGGGGGCAGTATTATAGTAGTTATATTCTTGTATATAGGAGCAGTATTATAGTAGTTATATTCTTGTATATAGTGGGCAGTATTATAGTAGTTATATTCTTGTATATAGGGGCAGTATTATAGTAGTTATATTCTTGTATATAGGGGCAGTATTATAGTAGTTATATTCTTGTATATAGGGGGCAGTATTATAGTAGTTATATTCTTGTATATAGGGGGCAGTATTATAGTAGTTATATTCTTGTATATAGGGGCAGTATTATAGTAGTTATATTCTTGTATATAGGGGGCAGTATTATAGTAGTTATATTCTTGTATATAGGGAGCAGTATTATAGTAGTTATATTCTTGTATATAGGGGCAGTATTATAGTAGTTATATTCTTGTATATAGGGGCAGTATTATAGTAGTTATATTCTTGTATATAGGGGCAGTATTATAGTAGTTATATTCTTGTATATAGGGGGCAGTATTATAGTAGTTATATTCTTGTATATAGGGGGCAGTATTATAGTAGTTATATTCTTGTATATAGGGGCAGTATTATAGTAGTTATATTCTTGTATATAGGAGCAGTATTATAGTAGTTATATTCTTGTATATAGGGAGCAGTATTATAGTAGTTATATTCTTGTATATAGGGGCAGTATTATAGTAGTTATATTCTTGTATATAGGGGCAGTATTATAGTAGTTATATTCTTGTATATAGGGGCAGTATTATAGTAGTTATATTCTTGTATATAGGAGCAGTATTATAGTAGTTATATTCTTGTATATAGGGGGCAGTATTATAGTAGTTATATTCTTGTATATAGGGGGCAGTATTATAGTAGTTATATTCTTGTATATAGGGGCAGTATTATAGTAGTTATATTCTTGTATATAGGGGCAGTATTATAGTAGTTATATTCTTGTATATAGGGGCAGTATTATAGTAGTTATATTCTTGTATATAGGAGGCAGTATTATAGTAGTTATATTCTTATATATAGGGTCAGTATTATAGTAGTTATATTCTTGTATATAGGAGGCAGTATTATAGTAGTTATATTCTTGTATATAGGGGCAGTATTATAGTAGTTATATTCTTGTATATAGGAGGCAGTATTATAGTAGTTATATTCTTATATATAGGAGGCAGTATTATAGTAGTTATATTCTTGTATATAGGGTCAGTATTATAGTAGTTATATTCTTGTATATAGGGGCAGTATTATAGTAGTTATATTCTTGTATATAGGAGGCAGTATTATAGTAGTTATATTCTTGTACATAGGGGCAGTATTATAGTAGTTATATTCTTACATATAGGACCAGTATTATAGTAGTTATATTCTTGTACATAGAAGGCAGTATTATAGTAGTTATATTCTTGTATATAGGAGCAGTATTATAGTAGTTATATTCTTGTATATAGGAGCAGTATTATAGTAGTTATATTCTTGTATATAGGGAGCAGTATTATAGTAGTTATATTCTTGTATATAGGGGGCAGTATTATAGTGGTTATATTCTTGTATATAGGGGCAGTATTATAGTAGTTATATTCTTGTATATAGGAGTAGTATTATAGTAGTTATATTCTTGTATATAGGAGGCAGTATTATAGTGGTTATATTCTTGTATATAGGGTCAGTATTGTAGTAGTTATATTCTTGTATATAGGGGGCAGTATTATAGTAGTTATATTCTTGTATATAGGAGCAGTATTATAGTAGTTATATTCCTGTATATAGGGGCAGTATTATAGTAGTTATATTCTTGTATATAGGGGCAGTATTATAGTAGTTATATTCTTGTATATAGGGGCAGTATTATAGTAGTTATATTCTTATATATAGGAGGCAGTATTATAGTAGTTATATTCTTATATATAGGGTCAGTATTATAGTAGTTATATTCTTGTATATAGGGGCAGTATTATAGTAGTTATATTCTTGTATATAGGAGGCAGTATTATAGTAGTTATATTCTTGTATATAGGACCAGTATTATAGTAATTATATTCTTGTATATAGGAGGCAGTATTACAGTAGTTATATTCTTGTATATAGAGGGCAGTATTATAGTAGTTATATTCTTACATATAGGACCAGTATTATAGTAGTTATATTCTTGTATATAGAGGGCAGTATTATAGTAGTTATATTCTTGCATATGGGGGCAGTATTATAGTAGTTATATTCTTGTATATAGGGGGCAGTATTATAGTAGTTATATTCTTCTATATAGGACCAGTATTATAGTAGTTATATTCTTGTATATAGGAGGCAGTATTACAGTAGTTATATTCTTGTATATAGAGGGCAGTATTATAGTAGTTATATTCTTGTATATAGGGGCAGTATTATAGTAGTTATATTCTTGTATATAGGGGCAGTATTATAATAGTTATATTCTTGTACATAGGGGCAGTATTATAGTAGTTATATTCTTATATATAGAGGGCAGTATTATAGTAGTTATATTCTTGTATATAGGGGCAGTATTATAGTAGTTATATTCTTGTATATAGGGGGCAGCATTATAGTCGTTATATTCTTGTATATAGGAGCAGTATTATAGTAGTTATATTCTTGTATATAGGAGCAGTATTATAGTAGTTATATTCTTGTATATAGGGGCAGTATTATAATAGTTATATTCTTGTACATAGGGGCAGTATTATAGTAGTTATATTCTTATATATAGAGGGCAGTATTATAGTAGTTATATTCTTGTATATAGGGGCAGTATTATAGTAGTTATATTCTTGTATATAGGGGGCAGCATTATAGTCGTTATATTCTTGTATATAGGAGCAGTATTATAGTAGTTATATTCTTGTATATAGGGGGCAGTATTATATTAGTTATATTCTAGTATATAGGGAGCAGTATTAGGCTGGGTTCACACGTGGCGGAATTTCACTTGAATTCCGCTGCGGACGCTCCGCAGCGTTAATCCGCAGCGGAGCCGTTTCTCCATTGACTTCCACTTCTATTTTGAAGTGTTCGTTTAGACGAGGCGTAAAATTCCGCTGCGGAGCATAGGCTGCGGAGCGGAATTTGGTGTCCGCAGCATGCTCTGTCTGTTGCGGAGCAGTGGCGGACTAGTTGCGGACTCATGGCGGAATTTCTCCATGGACTTCAATGGAGATTCTAAGTTCCGCAATGAAGTCCGCAGCTGTCATGCACATGTTGTGTGCTGCGGATGCGTCTTGCTTTTTTGCCATGACATTTCTTCATTCTGGCTGGACCTATGTATTTCTAGGTCTACAGCCAGACTGAGGAAGTCAATGGGGCTCCCGTAATTACGGGAGCGTTGCTAAGCGACGTCAGTAAATAGTCACTGTCCAGGGTGCTGAAAGAGTTAAGCGATCGGCAGTAACTGTTTCTGCCCACTGGACAGAGACTACCGATCCCAATATACATCAACCTGTAAAAAAATAGAAGTTCATACTTACCGAGAACTCCCTGCTTCTGTCTCCAGTCCGGCTTCCCAGGATGACGTTTCTGTCTAAGTGACGGCTGCAGCCAATCACAGGCTGCAGCGGTCACATGGACTGCCGCGTCATCCAGGGAGGTCGAGCTGGATGCCGAAAGAGGGACGCGTCACCAAGACAACGGCCGGTAAGTATGAAATTCGTTTATTTTCACTAGGGAAAGTGCTGTCCCTTCTCTCTATCCTGCACTGATAGGGAGAAGAGAAGCACTTTTCCCGCAGTCCGCAGCAGCTAATCCGCATCAATTTACTGCACATTTTGGGCAGATCCGCAGCCGTAATCCGCAACCCGGATTAGGTGCGGCATTGATGCGGACAGTTGCGGAGGAAATCCGCCACGTGGGGGCATGCCCTAATAGTAGTTATATTCTTGTATATAGGGGCAGTATTATAGTAGTTATATTCTTGTATATAGGGGCAGTATTATAGTAGTTATATTCTTGTATATAGGAGCAGTATTATAGTAGTTATATTCTTGTATATAGGGGGCAGTATTATAGTAGTTATATTCTTGTATATAGGAGGCAGTATTATAGTAGTTATATTCTTGTATATAGTGGGCAGTATTATAGTAGTTATATTCTTGTATATAGGGGGCAGTATTATAGTAGTTATATTCTTGTATATAGTGGGCAGTATTATAGTAGTTATATTCTTGTATATAGGGGGCAGTATTATAGTAGTTATATTCTTGTATATAGGAGCAGTATTATAGTAGTTATATTCTTGTATATAGGAGCAGTATTCTAGTCGTTATATTCTAGTATATAGGGAGCAGTATTATAGTAGTTATATTCTTGTATATAGGGGCAGTATTATAGTAGTCATATTCTTGTATATAGGGGGCAGTATTATAGTAGTTATATTCTTGTATATAGGGGCAGTATTATAGTAGCTATATTCTTGTATATAGGAGGCAGTATTATAATAGTTATATTCTTGTATATAGGGGCAGTATTATAGTAGTTATATTCTTGTATATAGGGGCAGTATTATAGTAGTTATATTATTGTATATAGGGGCAGTATTATAGTAGTTATATTCTTGTATATAGGGGGCAGTATTATAGTAGTTATATTCTTGTATATAGGAGGCAGTATTATAGTAGTTATATTCTTGTATATAGTGGGCAGTATTATAGTAGTTATATTCTTGTATATAGGGGGCAGTATTATAGTAGTTATATTCTTGTATATAGTGGGCAGTATTATAGTAGTTATATTCTTGTATATAGGGGGCAGTATTATAGTAGTTATATTCTTGTATATAGGAGCAGTATTATAGTAGTTATATTCTTGTATATAGGAGCAGTATTCTAGTCGTTATATTCTAGTATATAGGGAGCAGTATTATAGTAGTTATATTCTTGTATATAGGGGCAGTATTATTGTAGTTATATTCTTGTATATAGGGGCAGTATTATAGTAGCTATATTCTTGTATATAGGAGGCAGTATGATAATAGTTATATTCTTGTATATAGGGGCAGTATTATAGTAGTTATATTCTTGTATATAGGGAGCAGTATTATAGTAGTTATATTCTTGTATATAGGGGCAGTATTATTGTAGTTATATTCTTGTATATAGGGGGCAGTATTATAGTAGCTATATTCTTGTATATAGGAGGCAGTATTATAATAGTTATATTCTTGTATATAGGGGCAGTATTATAGTAGTTATATTCTTGTATATAGGGAGCAGTATTATAGTAGATATATTCTTGTATATAGGGGGCAGTATTCTAGTCGTTATATTCTAGTATATAGGGAGCAGTATTATAGTAGTTATATTCTTGTATATAGGGGCAGTATTATAGTAGTTATATTCTTGTATATAGGGGCAGTATTATAGTAGTTATATTCTTGTATATAGGAGCAGTATTATAGTAGTTATATTCTTGTATATAGGGGCAGTATTATAGTAGTTATATTCTTGTATATAGGGGCAGTATTATTGTAGTTATATTCTTGTATATAGGGGGCAGTATTATAGTAGCTATATTCTTGTATATAGGGGCAGTATTATTGTAGTTATATTCTTGTATATAGGGGGCAGTATTATAGTAGCTATATTCTTGTATATAGGAGGCAGTATTATAATAGTTATATTCTTGTATATAGGGGCAGTATTATAGTAGTTATATTCTTGTATATAGGGGGCAGTATTATAGTAGATATATTCTTGTATATAGGGGGCAGTATTCTAGTCGTTATATTCTAGTATATAGGGAGCAGTATTATAGTAGTTATATTCTTGTATATAGGGGCAGTATTATAGTAGTTATATTCTTGTATATAGGGGCAGTATTATAGTAGTTATATTCTTGTATATAGGAGCAGTATTATAGTAGTTATATTCTTGTATATAGGGGCAGTATTATAGTAGTTATATTCTTGTATATAGGGGCAGTATTATAGTAGTTATATTCTTGTATATAGGGGCAGTATTATAGTAGTTATAGTCTTGTATATAGGGGCAGTAGAATAGTAGTTTGCATATAGGAGCAGTATTATAGTAGCTATATTCTTGTATATAGGGGCAGTATTATAGTAGTTCTATTCTTGTATATAGGGGCAGTATTATAGTAGTTATATTGTATATAGGAGCAGTATTATAGTAGTTATATTCTTGTATATAGGAGCAGTATTATAGTAGTTATATTCTTGTATATAGGGGCAGTATTATAGTAGTTATATTCTTGTATATAGGGGCAGTATTATAGTAGTTATATTCTTGTATATAGGAGCAGTATTATAGTAGTTATATTCTTGTATATAGGGGCAGTATAATAGTAGTTATATTCTTGTATATAGAGGGCAGTATTATAGTAGTTATATTCTTGTATATAGGGGGCAGTATTATAGTAGTTATATTCTTGTATATAGGGGCAGTATTATAGTAGTTATATTCTTGTATATAGGGGCAGTATTATAGTAGTTATATTCTTGTATATAGGAGCAGTATTATAGTAGTTATATTCTTGTATATAGGGGCAGTATTATAGTAGTTATATTCTTGTATATAGGGGGCAGTATTATAGTAGTTATATTCTTGTATATAGGGGCAGTATTATAGTAGTTATATTCCTGTATATATGGGCAGTATTATAGTAGTTATATTCTTGTATATAGGGGGCAGTATTATAGTAGTTATATTCTTGTACATAGGAGCAGTATTATAGTAGTTATATTCTTGTACATAGGAGCAGTATTATAGTAGTTATATTTTTGTATATAGGGGGCAGTATTATAGTAGATATATTCTTGTATATAGGGCGCAGTATTATAGTAGTTATATACTTGTTCATAGGGGGCAGTATTATAGTAGTTATATTCTTGTATATAGGGGCAGTATTATAGTAGTTATATTCTTGTATATAGGAGCAGTATTATAGTAGTTATATTCTTGTATATAGGGGCAGTATTATAGTAGTTATATTCTTGTATATAGGGGGCAGTATTATAGTAGATATATTCTTGTATATAGGGAGAGGTATTATAGTAGTTATATACTTGTACATAGGGGGCAGTATTATAGTAGTTATATTCTTGTATAAAGGGGCAGTATTATAGTAGTTATATTCTTGTATATAGGAGCAGTATTATAGTAGTTATATTCTTGTATATAGGGGGCAGTATTATAGTAGTTATATTCTTGTATATAGGGGCAGTATTATAGTAGTTATATTCTTGTATATAGGAGCAGTATTATAGTAGTTATATTCTTGTATATAGGAGCAGTATTATAGTAGTTATATTCTTGTATATAGGGGGCAGTATTACAGTAATTATATTGTATATAGGGTGCAATATTATAGCAGTTATATTCTTGTACATAGGGGGCAGTATTATAGCAGTTATATTCTTGTACATAGGAGCAGTATTATAGTAGTTATATTCTTGTACATAGGAGCAGTATTATAGTAGTTATATTCTTGTACATAGGAGCAGTATTATAGTAGTTATATTCTTGTATATAGGAGCAGTATTATAGTAGTTATATTCTTGTATATAGGGGGCAGTATTATAGTAGTTATATTCTTGTATATAGGGGGCAGTATTATAGTAGATATATTCTTGTATATAGGGAGCAGTATTATAGTAGTTATATACTTGTACATAGGGGGCAGTATTATAGTAGTTATATTCTTGTATATAGGAGCAGTATTATAGTAGTTATATTCTTGTATATAGGAGCAGTATTATAGTAGTTATATTCTTGTATATAGGAGCAGTATTATAGTAGTTATATTCTTGTATATAGGGGGCAGTATTATAGTAGTTATATTCTTGTATATAGGGGGCAGTATTATAGTAGTTATATTCTTGTATATAGGAGCAGTATTATAGTAGTTATATTCTTGTATATAGAGGGTAGTATTATATTAGTTATATTCTTGTATATAGGAGGCCGTATTATAGTAGTTATATTCTTGTATATAGGGGGCAGTATTATAGTAGTTATATTCTTGTATATAGGGAGCAGTATTCTAGTAGTTATATTATTGTATATAGAGGCCAGTATTATAGTAGTTATATTCTTGTATATAGATGGCAGTATTATAGTAGTTATATTCTTGTATATAGGGGAAGTATTATAGTAGTTATATTCTTGTATATAGGGAGCAGTATTATAGTAGCTATATTCTTGTATATAGGGGGCAGTATTATAGTAGTTATATTCTTGTATATAGGGCAGTGTTATAGTAGTTATATTCTTGTATATAGGAGGCAGTATTATAGTAGTTATATTCTTGTATATATGGGCAGTAGTATAGTAGTTATATTCTTGTATATAGGGAGCAGTATTATAGTAGTTATATTCTTGTATATAGGAGCAGTATTATAGTAGTTATATTCTTGTATATAGGGGCAGTATTATAGTAGTTATATTCTTTTATATAGAGACAGTATTATAGTAGTTATATTCTTGTATATACGGGCAGTATTATAGTAGTTATATTCTTGTATATAGTGGGCAGTATTATAGTAGTTATATTCTTGTATATAGGGGCAGTATTATAGTAGTTATATTCTTGTATATATGGGAGCAGTATTAGGGTATGTTCACACGGCCTATTTACGGACGTAATTCGGGCGTTTTTGCCCCGAATTACGTCCGAAAATAGCGCCTCAATAGCGCTGACAAACATCTGCCCATTGAAAGCAATGGGCAGACGTTTGTCTGTTCACACGAGGCGTAATTTACGCGCCGCTGTCAAATGACGCCGCGTAAATAGACGCCCGCGTCAAAGAAGTGACCTGTCACTTCTTTGGCCGTAATTGGAGCCGTTATTCATTGACTCCAATGAATAGCAGCGCCAATTACGTCCGTAATTGACGCGGCGTTCAAGCGCCTGCACATGCCGTTACGGCTGAAATTACGGGGATGTTTTCAGGCTGAAACATCCCCGTAATTTCATCCGTTACGGACGCCCTCGTGTGAACATACCCTAATAGTAGTTATATTCTTGTACATAGGGGGCAGTGATATAGTAGTTATATTCTTGTATATAGGAGCAGTATTATAGTAGTTATATTCTTGTACATAGGAGCAGTATTATAGTAGTTATATTCTTGTATATAGGGGCAGTATTATAGTAGTTATATTCTTGTATATAGGGGCAGTAGTATAGTAGTTATATTCTTGTATATAGGGAGCAGTATTATAGTAGTTATATTCTTGTATATAGGAGCAGTATTATAGTAGTTATATTCTTGTATATAGGAACAGTATTATAGTAGTTATATTCTTGTATATAGGGGGCAGTATTATAGTAGTTATATTCTTGTATATAGGGGTCAGTATTATAGTAGTTATATTCTTGTATATAGGGCAGTATTATAGTAGTTATATTCTTGTATATAGGGTCAGTATTATAGTAGTTATATTCTTGTATATAGGGGCAGTATTATAGTAGTTCTATTCTTTTATATAGGGACAGTGTTATAGTAGTTATATTCTTGTATATACGGGCAGTATTATAGTAGTTATATCTTGTATATAGTGGGCAGTATTATAGTAGTTATAGTCTTGTATATAGTGGGCAGTATTATAGTAGTTATATTCTTGTATATAGGAGCAGTATTATACTAGTTATATTCTTGTACATAGGGGCAGTATTATAGTAGTTATATTCTTGTATATAGGGGCAGTATTATAGTAGTTATATTCTTGTATATAGGAGGCAGTATTATAGTAGTTATATCCTTGTATGTAGGAGGCAGTATTATAGTAGTTCTATTCTTGTATATAGGGGCAGTATTATAGTAGTTATATTCTTGTACATAGGAGGCAGTATTATAGTAGTTATATTCTTGTACATAGGAGGCAGTATTATAGTAGTTATATTCTTGTATATAGGAGCAGTATTATAGTAGTTATATTCTTGTATATAGGAGCAGTATTATAGTAGTTATATTCTTGTATATAGGGGTAGTATTATAGTAGTTATATTCTTGTATATAGGGAGCAGTATTATAGTAGTTATATTCTTGTATATAGGAGCAGTATTATAGTTGTTATATTCTTGTATATAGGAGCAGTATTATAGTAGTTATGTTCTTGTATATAGGGGCAGTATTATAGTAGTTATATTCTTGTATATAGGAGCAGTATTATAGTAGTTATATTCTTGTATATAGGAGCAGTATTATAGTAGTTATATTCTTGTACATAGGGGCAGTATTATATTAGTTATATTCTTGTATATAGGAGCAGTATTATAGTATTTATATTCTTGTATATAGGGGCAGTATTATAGTAGTTATATTCTTGTACATAGGGGCAGTATTATAGTAGTTATATTCTTGTATATAGGGGCAGTATTATAGTAGTTATATTCTTGTATATAGGGGCAGTATTATAGTAGTTATATTCTTGTATATAGGGGGCAGTATTATAGTAGTTATATTCCCCCCCACACTCCCTCTTCTTCACTCTCAGCATTTGACCCAATAACTGAAGAAGAAGTCTCGAGGCTCCTCTCTTCTTCTCGTCCTACTACCTGCCCTAGTGATCCTGTCCCCTCACACCTCCTCCAGTCCCTCTCCCCAGCTGTCACTAGTCACCTCACTAAAATATTTAACCTCTCTCTTTCCTCTGGTATCTTTCCCTCCGCTTTTAAACATGCCATTATAAACCCATTATTGAAAAAACCAACACTTGACCCATCCAGCGCTACCAACTACCGACCAGTCTCTAATCTGCCCTTCATCTCCAAACTCCTGGAACGCTTGGTCTACTCTCGCCTTATCCGCTATCTCTCTGCTAACTCCATTCTTGACCCCTTACAATCTGGTTTCCGCACTCTACACTCCACAGAAACTGCCCTTACTAAAGTCTCAAATGATCTCTTGGCGGCTAAATCGGACGGTAAATCCTCTCTCCTGATTCTTTTGGATCTCTCTGCAGCCTTTGACACTGTAGACCACAAACTCCTACTTAACATGCTCCACTCTATTGGCCTCAAGGACGCGGCTCTCTCTTGGTTTTCCTCCTATCTCTCTGACCGCTCATTCAGTGTGTCATTTGCTGGTTCCACTTCTCCTCTTCCCCTTGATATCGGGGTTCCTCAGGGATCAGTCCTAGGTCCGCTCCTCTTTTCTCTCTACACAGCTCCTATTGGACAAACCATCAGCAGATTTGGCTTCCAGTACCATCTCTACGCTGATGACACCCAATTATATACCTCTTCCCGTGACATCACCCCTGCTCTAATACAGAACACCAGTGATTGTCTGTCCGCTGTCTCTAACATCACGTCCTCTCTCTATCTGAAACTGAATCTTTCTAAAACTGAGCTCCTTGTGTTCCAACCATCTACTAACCTCCCTAAACCTGATGTCTCTATCTCTGTGTGTGGCACTATCATAACTCCTAAGCAGCACGCCCGCTGTCTCTATCATAACTCCTAAGCAGTGCGCCCGCTGTCTCTATCATAACTCCTAAGCAGCACGCCCGCTGTCTCGGGGTTATTTTTGACTCAGATCTTTCCTTTACTCCTCACATACAATCACTTTCACGCTCCTGTCATTTTCACCTAAAAAACATCTCCAGAATCCGCTCTTTTCTTACGGAGGAAACCGCCAAAACTCTCATTGTTGCTCTGATTCACTCTCGTCTTGACTACTGTAACTCATTACTAGTCGGTCTTCCCCTCACTAAACTCTCCCCTCTCCAATCTATCCTCAATGCAGCAGCCAGGCTCATCTTTATGACCAACCGCTACACCAACGCCTCTAATCTGTGCCAGTCACTGCACTGGTTGCCCATCCCCTTCCGAATAAAATTCAAACTTATTACTCTCACCCACAAAGCTCTCCACAGTGCTGCACCTCCTTACATCTCCTCCCTCATCTCTGTCTACCACCCTACTTGGGCTCTACGTTCTGCCAACGACCTTAGATTAAAATCCTCCATAATCCGAACCTCCCACTACCGTCTCCAGGATTTCTCTCGTGCTGCCCCGTCCTCTGGAATGCGCTACCCCAGACAATCAGATTAATTCCCAATATCCACAGTTTTAAACGTGCCCTGAAAACACATCTATTTAGACAGGCCTATAAAATTCCCTAATCTGACTCCTTTTCATGGCCCTCCATTTAGATTAGTCATCAGAATAAGATTCCCTCACACTCCTTCTCTTCATGTCCGTCATACACGGATACTGGCTGGTGACCGGCTCATGCAGCTTTATGATACCACCGAATGTGTATAAAAATGGCCGGACCATTGTACAGAACAAACACTATTACACTTTGTGTCTCCCTTATGTCCTCATAGATTGTAAGCTCTTGCGAGCAGGGTCCTTACTCCCCAGGTTTGAATTGTAAATTAACTTTGTCACTATGTAATGTCTGATATTGTTTTCATGTTCCCTCTACATTGTAAAGTGCTGCGTAATATGTTGGCGCTATATAAATAAAGATTATTATTATTATTATTATTCTTGTATATAGGGGGCAGTATTATAGTAGTTATATTCTTGTATATAGGAGCAGTATTATAGTATTTATATTCTTGTATATAGGGGCAGTATTATAGTAGTTATATTCTTGTATATAGGGGCAGTATTATAGTAGTTATATTCTTGTACATAGGGGGCAGTATTATAGTAGTTATATTCTTGTATATAGGAGGCAGTATTATAGTAGTTATATTCTTGTATAAAGGGGCAGTATTATAGTAGTTACATTCTTGTATATAGGGGCAGTATTATAGTAGTTATATTCTTGTATATAGGGGCAGTATTATAGTAGTTATATTCTTGTACATAGGGGCAGTATTATAGTAGTCATATTCTTGTACATAGGGGCAGTATTATAGTAGTTATATTCTTGTACATAGGGGCAGTATTATAGTAGTTATATTCTTGTATATAGGGGGCAGTATTATAGTAGTTATATTCTTGTACATAGGGGCAGTATTATAGTAGTTATATTCTTGTATATAGGGAGCAGTATTATAGTAGTTATACTCTTGTATATAGGAGGCAGTATTATAGTAGTTATATTCTTGTATATAGGGGCAGTATTATAGTAGTTATATTCTTGTACATAGGGGCAGTACATGTAAATATTTTTTTTTTAATTCTTCTCCTTTTGTAATGAGATATTGAATGTTGTACATCAAAACTTTCTACCAGTTATCCACCAAGGCTGAGGTTCAGTAATTTAAAGCTGAAATCATTGTGACCTGTGAGATGACATTGGAGTAGATAAAAGCACTGAGCGTAGACTAGTAATAGTGAAGTAGTTCTAGGTGTTGCAGAGTTGGCAGTTTTAAACTTGGGCTTTGGTACCTGTGGATTTTCGGCCCTATAAGGAGACACTAATATTATGAATGGCGGGTGGGGGGACTTTTTACAGATTTGACATTGGGGCTTCGGAGCTTCAAGTTACGCCTTCGGGCCGTATTATGTGCCTCTTGGGGTCGGGTGGAACTACAAGTACCAGTGTGTTCATTTTTGCTGTTTATTGGAATCGTTGACTTTTCCTTCAGTAATTGCTGAGATCCTGATCTGTTCCCAGTGTTGCTGCTCAGACAGATGTTCATTTGCGTGTACGGATAAGTTCGCCGGCAGCGTTCAGAGGATCGGCAGTTACTGACTGTTCACTTCAGAAACCATCTGGCCACTTCTGTGCTTTCTGCTTTGTATCATTTCTTACCTGATTTGTTTCTGACTACACTTAATTCCTTAAGAGCAAATCTACACGTGGCGTCAACACCGCGGCTTATCCGTCCGGAAATTCAGTTGTGTTTTCGCAAAAGAAATTTACATTCGGCAGAATCGGAATCCGCACCGCAGGTTAATTAATTCCTGCACGTATTTTCTTTGGGTTTTGTTTCGATTTCTTCACATCTCATCCACTCTGCTGCGACTATAATAGAATTTATACACTGAAATTCCGCAGTGTTTATGCAACAGAAAGACAAGACAACTTTTGCGGCGTAATCGCAGCATTTATGCCCCAAAAATCGCGAATGCCGGAAGAAAAAGGTTCCAGGTCTGATACGCTGCGTGGTTTTTACACCGTGTATTCGTCATGTGGGAACCCGGCCTTAAAGTTTTTTGTTTTTTTTGTTTTTTTAATAAATTGGGGGGGGGGGGGATTTTCTAATTTTCTAATTTTCTGTCATTTTTAAAATTGAAGCTGAAATATTATATAATGAAAAGTTCTGCAACTTTCTAATATTCTTTGTGTTTCAATTTCTCACCATTTGCAAGATCTCTGCTTGCTGACAGCAAATGGAAACATTCAAGTTTACAACCAGAAACGAAGAAAAAAAAACACCCTGAGCTGATACTTCTCACAGCTGTAGGTTTGTTACAGTTGTATCCAATCTTGTGTCTGTTGACAACCCCTGTCCATGTGCTTTTTAGGACATATGAGCATCATAGATGGGGATCCTACACTCAGAACCCCCACTGAGCCAGAACAAGTGACTACCGTTCTGGGGGGGGGGCTCAATCCGTCCCTGTATTACAAGGACGGCCTTTCATCTTTATGGCCGCCATGTAATACTAAATTTCCCCTGCAGTGGCCGAAATGCGTGACTGGCCGCAGCTTCCCTCTACAAAATTAGCTGTTTGCCAAGAATGTCGGGAGAGGGACCTGGGCGATCAACTGATCGCTCCAGGGGATTGTCACTGATAAGACAACCCCTTTAATACATCAGCAGCACAAATCTTTGTCTCCTGTCCTGATGATTTAGACTAAAACATTGTAACAAACTCCAGACTGTTCAGCTCATTGTCTATACTGGATACAATTGTTGTAAATTCTCAGCTGTGAGAAGTCATGTAGCTATTAATCTGGTGCAGTGTCATTATCGTGGGGTGGGGGGCACCTGTTGCCCAAAACCTCCTGCTCCATATTGGTAATATCAACCAACACACAAAGAGATCCATATTCTTTTGTCTTTACCAGATCTGTAGTACTTCATCTAATAAATGGCTCAAAACGCGTTTTCGTACATAACACATTTGCATGGAAGAAAGTGTGGGCTATTCCAAAAAGAAAAACTGGCTCTCTTTTTCTTTTTGCTGTGGCCTGCACTTTTCTCCATTCAAATATTTCAATAGGTAAACGCATTTCGGAGCCACGTGCAAAATAGCTGCCTCCTCCGTAACCAGTCAGGTCCACTTTAAGACGCCAAATATCCAGCTGACTGGTGTGTGTGTTTGTTACGCAGGAGAAGTGATATCCATCTTAATGATTTAGCGTGGCATGCATCCAGCATGAGTAAAATGTGCCGTGTATGGCCGCCGGATGCTATTTCTGGCAGCTAATCACAAATGTAATCAAAATGAGTGAGTCACAAGTCCGGAGGAGGACAAGGGGCCACTCCGCCTGACCTCGCTCCACGGGTAGCAGAGGCCGTATCCTAGGAGAGATGGGCAGGAGAATACACTCAAATCTACACTTCTTGTCTGCGTGATTTGTGCGTTCCAGTCTGGCCTGAGACAAACTGGCAGGAAGTCAAAAATTGAAATAAAAAAAAAATTTGTTAAAATTTTGGCTCCAATTTTACCAAAATTTTCCAGGGTCACCAATTGTCTGGATATTCGGCTTAATGAGGGGTTGCGGCCATTTTACCATCCACACATAGGGCACCGACCTGCTTTAAAACCTCCCTTTTTCTCTTGCCTCCACTCATGTTTGTCTCATTGTCAGGGTACCCACAAGATAGGATGAGGTAGTCCAAAGTTGCCAACTACTTAAAAACACCCCGTCCACACACATCCGATTGCTGCAGTCTGAACTACAGATTCTGTAATTGCTTTTTCTGATCACTTATTCATAGTGATGGATTTTTGGCCTCGCGAACAATTGTAGAACATATATCAACTAAAGGAATACGGTTATCATGAGCTCAGGGGGGCGGTGCCTGACACCTGGCTTCTCTTTGGTGTTTTTGTGTCATGCACCGCCCCCTCCCGCTCTGCACTAGGATGTTGTGATGACTCAGATTTTGGGGGCTTTTTGGATTTTTTTCTCATAAAACTTAATATATCCGGGTATCTGGATTATATGTTGGAAATTGGTCTTTGAGCCAAAGATTTATGTTGCTATTTTTAAAGTTGGGGAAAATAAAATTTCCCCCTCCAAATTGAGGACAATTAACAACGACCTCCTATTTTTTGCCTTTTTTTGGATTAACTCCGCAGAATAACTGCTTGTTTTTGGTTTTTTTCAACGTTACTATGTTTATGAAAGGATTATCAAGCCAATCTGCTGTGTTGTGAGGGGCTTTTTGCCATCAGCTAAAGGGATTAGCGGGAAAACAAAAAGATCAACGGACTGTCTAAAGCTGACCATACACTTATAATAGCTGTTAACCAAATGAGTGTTTGGCCGACATCCCTTCCTCCTAGCTCCCCCATACGCTTGGATTAACCAATAGAGAGAGGGGAAGAAGCCGCTACACGACTCCCCTAACTGAGGCTTATCTCCTGCGAAAAGAAGGATCAGACATGTTGAAATCCAACCCATATTCTTCGTTCCCTCGGGGCACCACCATACACTTTAGGTATTCGGCTGGCCGCCCCAAAATCGTCAGGTTTGGCCGACTTTCATCTAATGTGTATAGGCACCCTAAACTTTGTCATGGATTCTGCATGCCCATGGAAGTATTGGAGGAGGGACTGCATGGATTATTTTTGCATGGCTGAACAACCGCACACAAACCTGAGATCATTATACACAATGCCAAGTGGCAGCTGTAGTGGTGTAAAGCCGCCACCTCTGGTCTTGGGAGAGAGGAATCAGACCTCTTTTTGGCAGCCTGATGGATGACTTTGGTAGATATCTGGAGAACGCTTCCTACCTAGTTGCCTAGTGCCAATTGTGTTGTTTTAAGAGCAATAATGGTTAGGGGCTTTCTTTATGGTTAGGGTCTTTTAGTTCCCGTTTACCAGACACAAAGCGAGGACCATAAACATGATTTGTCGAGTTTGGTGTGGAAGTACTTGACTGACCTCAACCAACACCCAACTGTGAGCTTGGCCTTCTAGCCCAAACATTAGTGGCCCACCTCACCACCTGTATAGCCACAAATTCCCGAATCCATGATAGAAAATCTTTGGAAACCTTCTGGGAAGAGTAGAGACTGCTAGGGCTGCAAAGGAGAAACTG
The DNA here is from genome assembly GCF_050947455.1 of Rhinoderma darwinii. Taxonomy (NCBI): domain Eukaryota; kingdom Metazoa; phylum Chordata; class Amphibia; order Anura; family Rhinodermatidae; genus Rhinoderma; species Rhinoderma darwinii. Next base: position 13,284,237 of record NC_134688.1, on the reverse strand, counting down.
ACTGACTATACGGTGCCCTGTCCTGGGGTGACTACATTTAGGACTCTTTTCCCGTAATTGATTGATTTTATTTATATATATCTCTTGGCGATTACAGGTTCGGAGCTGTAATATATTTAGATGTTTAGTCCCAGACCCTGAAATTATTGACCCCGTTCTGCCTTCTACTTTATCATATTACGTTAGTCATGTGAGATGCGTTATTGTCAGGATTGTAAAGACGAGAAAATTCTGCACAGAGATTCTGTATCTAATCCTATCGTGTGATACTGTCAAACTGATGTATCTAATACTAGTGATACGGTCTGCAGACACGCTGTATCTAAGCCTATCATGTGTGATACTGTCTGCTTTGTGGGTGTACCTAATATTATGTGATACTGGCAGCTGAGCCTGTGTATCTCAGCCTATCATGTGTGATACGGTCTGCTGAGCTTGTGTATCTAAGCCGATTGTATGAAACGTCTGCTGAGCTGCCATATCTAAGGTGCTGTTCACATCACACTGTGGCCTTCCGTTTGACGTATACCTTCAATGGACGGCTGTGACTGTACAGACATACAGCGGAATATGTCGTCCATTTTGAAATACAATAGGATAACGCGCGGTATACGTTTTTTACTGTAGATTACTGTCTGGAATAGTGTAGTCTAGTACGCTATTCCAAAACTTTTTGTTTGCAGTATACTGGTGTATTGCAGCCCAACTGAGGCCAAAAGGACATTCTATGGCTATGTTCACACTGGGCGGATAAATAAAAGCAAACTGTGGTGCAGTTTTGTGGCTGCAAAAAACGGCACGTAGAAAGAAAAAAAAACCACCTACTTACCCGGCCTCCTGGGATGACGTTTCATCCCATGTGACCGTTGCAGCCTGTGATTGGCTGTAGCAGTCACATGGGATAAAAGTTCATCCCAGGAGGCTGGCCCGGAGGAGGAAACACAGAATTCTGGGTAAGTATAAGATAATTTTTTTTTCTGAGTTGCGTTTTTTGCGGCGAAATTGCAACATCTGCCATTTGTTGCGGGTTTTACCTCTACATTGAATTCAATGGGGAAAACCCACAACAGAAAAGCAGCGATTACGCAATTACAATTGACTTGCTGCGGATTAAAAAAACGCACCGCTGGTCAAATTCTCAGCGCTATTTCCGCTCATTATTTCCGCCGTGAGTGCATCTGTTTAAATGTCATCCACTCTGCTACTGCTGCGTTATGCTGCGGAAAATCCTCAGTATTTCTGCTACGTGTGAACTTGCCCTTTTGGTCTCTGACAAATTAATGGAGCCTTATAGATACGCTTGGCGTGTATGCCGGGAACTTTTCCTGGCGTATACGCTAAGCGCACATAACTAACGTGATGTAAACAGGACCTAAGCCTATCGTGTGATAATGTGCAGCTGAGTCTGTATCTAAGCCTGTCATGCAGGGGCGTAGTTAAGGGGGGCAACTACAGTGTAATGCGCAACTACTACTGCTGCAGCCGCCGCCTATCAGCAGCGATTGGCTGTTTTGATACGGCTGCTCTGCTCCCATCCTGTCAGGGCCCGTGCCACCCGGCAGATTACATTTATGGGCTGGGCGGCACGGGCCCCCTGATGCCCGGTGGCGTCGCTAACACCAGGGGAGGCCCACAGTGCCACTGCCTCATTCAATTGTATCTGCGTCCTCAGGACACAGATACAATTGAATACCATCTCCCTGCTCCGCCATCACTAGGCTACAGGCCATATTAGGCCAGCAGCCTATAAGACGCTGGGACCGAGTGCCATCCAGTGCTGGCCTGATGACATCACTGGATCACGCTGGCTTGCGCAATAGTTTCGGAGCAGGGAACGGGGCTAGGTAAGTAATTTTTTTACATTTCTTTCTATAAGGAGGGGGTCTGTGTGGCACCATCTACTAGGGGGGCCTGTGTGGCACCATCTACTAGGGGGGGCTGTGTGGCACCATCTACTAGGGGGGGGGCTGTGTGGCACCATCTACTAGGGGGGGCTGTGTGGCACCATCTACTAGGGGGGGCTGTGTGGCACCATCTACTACAAGGGGGGGCTGTGTGGCACCATCTACTACAAGGGGGGGGGCTGTGTGGCGCCATCTACTAGGGGCTGTGTGGCACCATCTATTAGGGGGGCTGTGTGGCACCATCTATTAGGGGGGCTGTGTGGCACCATCTATTAGGGGGGCTGTGTGGCACCATCTACTAGGGGGGGGCTGTGTGGCACCATCTACTAGGGGGGGCTGTGTGGCACCATCTACTACAAGGGGGGGCTGTGTGGCACCATCTATTAGGGGGGGGGCTGTGTGGCACCATCTATTAGGGGGGGGGCTGTGTGGCACCATCTACTAGGGGGGGGCTGTGTGGCACCATCTATTAGGGGGGGGCTGTGTGGCACCATCTACTAGGGGGGGGCTGTGTGGCACCATCTATTAGGGGGGGCTGTGTGGCACCATCTACTACAAGGGGGGGGGCTGTGTGGCACCATCTACTAGGGGGGGCTGTGTGGCACCATCTACTACAAGGGGGGGCTGTGTGGCACCATCTACTACAAGGGGGGGCTGTGTGGCACCATCTACTAGGGGGGGCTGTGTGGCACCATCTACTACAAGGGGGGGCTGTGTGGCACCATCTACTACAAGGGGGGGCTGTGTGGCACCATCAACAATCGGGGGCTGTGTGTGGTCTCTTTAATTTATTTTCTTTCTTGTTCTGGTAACTCCCTTCTATAACTTGACCTTCCTAAGTAGAGTCGTGTGTTAATGAACCTTCCCTTACCCATCTTATCCCTCCACCCCCACCTTTAGGAAAGACACGTGACACCGAGGTTGGATGTGAAATGGCCACAGCAGCCGTTTATTAATTTCACAGTTTTATCAAAACAATTTAAATCCGAAACATTCGGATAACTAGTTAGGAATCCACCAGAGAATTCCTCCTAATAATTCACTTGACCCAACATGGGTCAGAATCGTACATAACAATTTAACGTTAACATTAACCCGAGCAGAGGAAGTCCCTGAAGCCCCTTCAGATGTTCCTTTTTAAGAACACACCGAATTAGCCATCTGCAAACCACCAATTACCTCCAGCCGTAAACCAGCTCGGAAGCACCGTTCACCTCTGCAGATGGCTCCAACCACTAGAAGTCCACTTCAAGGGGATAACACCCGATGAAGCCCTCAAGTGATATACCGACCACTAGAAGTCCACTTCAAGGGGATAACACCCGATGAAGCCCTCAAGTGATATACCGACCACTAGAAGTCCACTTCAAAGGGATAACACCCGATGAAGCCTTCAAGTGATATACCTTCTACCAGAAGACCACTTCAAAGGGATAACACCCGATGAAGTCTTCAACCATGTACCTTTTTTGGGGGACGCATACCCCCGATGCGACCCCCCCACCATTTTGTACTGACTGGCCTCAAGGACTCCCCCCGCCAGCTGCCATGACAACAGAACCTACTCCGGGAAAAAAGGAAAAACATGTTAAATAAGCACACAAAACAAAGACAACACTCATAAACGGACGTACATAAAGCCCCACAGGGGTAACAAACAAAGGGCGGGAGGGTGGGAGCTTGTCTCTCCCTGTGTTACTCCTCCCGCTGCTTCCGGCTCAATGCCGCAAACAGCGGGAAGCTCAGCAACGGCCCCCTGACTCCTCCTTGTCCCTCCTCCACCTCCTCCTAACTCTCCCTCCAACTCTCCCTTACCTATTAACCCTTTCCCTACCAGTGAGGTCATGGAGGCTTCCCCTTAAGCCCTGCAGGCTGCGTCCAGCCTCTTCTTGACCTTCCTAAGTAGAGTCGTGTGTTAATGAACCTTCCCTTACCCATCTTATCCCTCCACCCCCACCTTTAGGAAAGACACGTGACACCGAGGTTGGATGTGAAATGGCCACAGCAGCCGTTTATTAATTTCACAGTTTTATCAAAACAATTTAAATCCGAAACATTCGGATAACTAGTTAGGAATCCACCAGAGAATTCCTCCTAATAATTCACTTGACCCAACATGGGTCAGAATCGTACATAACAATTTAACGTTAACATTAACCCGAGCAGAGGAAGTCCCTGAAGCCCCTTCAGATGTTCCTTTTTAAGAACACACCGAATTAGCCATCTGCAAACCACCAATTACCTCCAGCCGTAAACCAGCTCGGAAGCACCGTTCACCTCTGCAGATGGCTCCAACCACTAGAAGTCCACTTCAAGGGGATAACACCCGATGAAGCCCTCAAGTGATATACCGACCACTAGAAGTCCACTTCAAGGGGATAACACCCGATGAAGCCCTCAAGTGATATACCGACCACTAGAAGTCCACTTCAAAGGGATAACACCCGATGAAGCCTTCAAGTGATATACCTTCTACCAGAAGACCACTTCAAAGGGATAACACCCGATGAAGTCTTCAACCATGTACCTTTTTTGGGGGACGCATACCCCCGATGCGACCCCCCCACCATTTTGTACTGACTGGCCTCAAGGACTCCCCCCGCCACAGCGAAACAGGCCTTGACCACCTTAAGCCTGTGAGTTCCGCCACACCACCACCGCCCTTTCTATTCCTTCTGCTATCGCCAAGCTCCAAAGATCAATGCCAACCTCGGTCAGATGAACCCCATCACCCCTCCAGAAGTTCCCCACTCCTGACTCCAAATCCCTGTGCCGCACACAAATGCCCCCGATTTTTGCTACGAAACGGGACACCGCCCGATTAACTTTTAATGCGAGCCTTATTGACTCTTTCACTGACCTAGCCAACCGCCAATGTTTCCTCGGGACTATGTCCGACCACACTATCACCAACTTGGGATAAGAAACCCACAAACCCAACATATCGTGTTTGATATCCCGCACCAACTCACGCAAGGGGCAGACTCCCAAGTCATCCCCACCCACGTGCAACACTAAGACCTCCGGAACCCTATCAAGCCGGGCCTATGTCTGGAATTCTGCCAACCCCCTGCTCCATGACATACCTCTAAATCCCAGCCAATGCACAACCGCATCCTGTCGCGGAATGCGCAACTGGCGACCGTCCGGGCACGTACGAATGACCCAGTGCACGTACGAATGACCCAGCAACCACACCAAACACGGAGGCGAATCTGAAATGGAAAACAATTAGACACTGCCATACAAAACATTTTTTAAGCGTTAACCACAACCTCATAACAAATGGAGCGGACATAGGACTTAACTCAGTTGGACTCCCAACGACCAATGCGCCGCACCCCTTCATCATCCAACCCCCAGCGCCCCGCTGCAGTTGCTGCGCCAATCCTGAAGGAATGAGATGAATATGAGCCCGCCGCGACACCAACCGCCGTCAGACATTCCTTAAATACATCTCCAAACTGAAACCTGGACAAAACGACCCGTCCACATGGCGTAACAAAAGCAAATCTGGAGACCCCGCTTGCGGCTTAAAAAACCCCGCATGCACTCTACTGGGCACATAACCGACCCCTGGAGGGCGAACAAAACTATCAGCTTACCCTTCCCTACTTGGCTAAGCAAAGCAAACGACACAGGCCTTCTACTATCCGCCTCCCCTCTACCTCGGCCCAACCCCTTCAAAGCCTGTAGCACCAAAAATTCCTTAGATACATCTTGAAAGCCTCGTAACTTGAAACCAAACGCCACCGCAGATATGAACCGGTTCACCTTTGCCACTGAAAACCCCGCCTCCCAGGCGTCCCCTAACCAGTACAAAAGTGCCACCAACCTGTCTCTATCCGTATTGACGTCACCCAACTCTCTTACCCACTCCTCCCACTGCCTCCAACAAGCAGAATAAGCACTCCACGTCGTGCGCGCCAAAGACCTTTGTATCAGTTGTTCTACGGGACCGAGACCAGATCCCAAAGATGTTCCGGACAAGCCAAACCGAGACGTTCCGCTCCCAGTGCCAATTGCCGAAACCGGTCCCACTGCGAGCGAGAAAGAGCATCAGCGATGCAATTCCGTACCCCCGGCACATGCACCGCCACCACCCACGCGTTCAACGACAAACATACCAACACTAAATGTCGCAACAATTGAACTACAGGAGGAGAGGACGCCGTGATGTTATTAATGGCCAGCACCACCCCCATGTTGTCGCAGTAAAAAAAAAAAAAACGAACCTTCTTATCCCTGACCCTGTCCCCCCAAATGGTTGCCGCCACCACGATGGGGAACAGCTCGAGCAGGGCCAGATTCCGCGTGAGTCCGCTGGACACCCAACTAGCCGGCAATTGACCTGCGCACCACGGACCTCCCCCGTAAGCTCCAAAACCGCCCGCCCCAGCCGCATCCGTAAAATTATTCAAATCACTCGCACTCCCGCCGTTGCCGCTGCCAACCGTCTACCAAACACCCTCCCCATTGGCATAATCCGGCAGGCGAAATTCAACTTCCCCAGCAGCGACTGAAGCTCCCGCAGCGTCATTTTCTTCAGTCTACAAGCCCGCCGTACCTCCAGCCTCAAAGCACCCAGCTTATCCGCAGGGAGACGACACTCCATTGCCACCGAATCTATTTCAATTCCCAAAAAACAAATCGTCGCTACTGGGCCCTCCGTTTTTTCTGGCGCCAAAGGGATCCCAAAATCCCTCGCAACCTTCTGTAGTGCATAAAGCAAATTACCGCAAACCGGCGAACCCCCCGGGCCAACGCACAAGAAATCATCTAAGTAATGGATCAACGAGTCGACCCCGGATACTCCCCTCGCTACCCACTCCACGAAGCTACTAAACGCCTCGAAGTACGCACAAGAAAGGGAACGCCCCATCGGAAGGCACCGATCCACATAAAAGGCCCCATTCCAAAGACAGCCCCAACAGCCGTTGGCTTTCTGGATGAACTGGCAACAACCTGAACGCCGCCTCGATTTCGGTTTTTGCTAGCAGCGCGCCCGGGCCCGCAGCCCGCACTAACCCCACCGCCTCATCGAATGAGGTATAGGCTACGGAGCACAACTCGTGATCTATCCCGTCGTTTACCGACGAACCCTTGGGATACGATAAGTGTTGAATTAAACGAAATTTTACGGGCTCACGCTTAGGAACAATACCCAACGGGGACACAACTAAATCTTTTACTGGCGACTCAACAAAAGGCCCTGACATGCGACCCAACGAAACTTCTTTTAACAATTTGTCCGACACGACCTTGGCATGCGAGTAAGCCGATTTTAAATTCCTCCGCGTAACCGGAACCTCATAAGGAGGCGGGGAATAACGAAACCAACACGAAAACCCTCGTAAAGCAACTTAGCCGCCGCCCTGTCCGGATACTCATTTAGATAAGGGGCCATCTTTTCCACCCTCACCGGTGACACCCCCTTGACCAGCCGCGGAGGACTGGTTCCCTGACCTCCTTTTCCGCATACATTTCGCCGCCCCGTGTGATGCACCATTACACTCCGAACACACGTGCTTGAACTTGCACGTGGCCCCGAACTTGCACTGGCCTTCATTAAATTGCCAGCAAAACCCTGCCTTTCCCCCGCCGCCTTGTCCAACCTGACTAGACTGGCCTCCTTGGCCGGCGCTCCCGGGGAAGGACTGCCTAACCGGAGCCGTAACCCGTAACCAGAGAGCAATATCCTTCTGGTCCCACCGAATCGCCGGCCGAACCGCTTTTCGCTGACGGAATTGCTCGTCGTATCGCAGCCACGCCTGACCCCCATACGCCCTATGAGCCTCCCCAATAGCATCAAAATAACAAAACAACGCCGAACAATTTTCCGGCGCCTTTTCCCCTATCACACTGGCTAATATGGCGAACGCCTGCGACCAATTAACGAACGTCTGCGGGATAAGCCTATACCGCCGCCGTTCCTCCTCGTCCTTTTTACTCTCGTCCCGCTTGCTCTTATCCAAATTAAATTTAGCGAGCGGCAAGAGAGAAAAAATCTCTACATATTCGTCCTTCCAGATCCGCTCACGCACCTCCTGCTTTAAATGCGCCCCCAACGGACCTTCGAAACACACATACACCTCCCCACGAGCGCGATCATCAATACGCACCCGATCGCCATCTTTTTGCGCCTCGGTCTGTACCGACACCGCGACCGCCTCTCTAACCGCCGTTACGGGCCGCGCTTGTAACAATCCCCCTTCCCTGGGACCCTCCCAAACTACCGCCGGGGACACTTCCGTGACTACCGGCGCCACCGCCCTATCTAGGCGCCCGCCCAGCTCTCTCAAGCAACCCACTAAGTCTGCCAAACCCGCGCCATCGCGCCCGCCCGCGCCACTACCGGCCACCGATGCGACGCTAGCAGCCCCCCCGCCGATACCCGACATAAAAATCGCTGGATATGACAATGATGGAGTTATACACTCACCGGGCTGCACAGGCGCTGTGTTCCCGTCAGCCGGACCATCCTGACCTCGACGATACACGTCCAGTTCACCTTCCTCCAGCTCTTCTCTCGCCGACGACTGTCCATCCAAACGACATCTTCGGAACGGGGATGAGGACGCGCTGACCGATGGGCCGGCAACCTGCCGCCCGACCGCCGGGACCCAGACTTCCGACCGGACCTGTTGCCTCGACGTCGCTGCAGATCTAGACGTCCGTCTCGCTGATCCTGAAGAAGCCTGCCCCCTGGCCGGAACATCACCAGGCGGGGCGGCCGTACCTTGTCCTCCGAATCTTCCATCCGATGGGGGAGGGGTGACAGGGAGCCCGGCCTGCGACTCCCTGCTTACCGCCGGACCCCGTCGCGGCTTGGGATTCCTGCCAGGACGCAGGGCCTGGGAAGGGGCGGTCCTCCCAGCTGCCTGGCCTGCAGCGTCCGAGATCGGGCTCCCTCTGCGACGCCATGTCCGCGGGACTGCCTCAGGACTGAGGCGCTCTGGAGGTCGGGACCGCCGGGAGGGACGGGTCGACCCGGCCTGAGTCGCCGTCACCCCCGGCAACGCTCTCAGCCTGCTCCGAGCAGGAGCGGTTGTTGCCGACTCCCCCCCCGCCGCCATAGTAATGCTAGTAAGGGGGCCGGGGGAGGGGAGCCTGTCCCCTGCAACAGACCCCGAACGCCGGGCCTGGCGTGGCGAAACGGCGTCCGGGATCCTAGTTAATGCAGCCACGGTCTCCTCAAGCCATCCGGGACCGTGGTGCACATCAGCGGCACGCAGCCGCTCTAATAATACGGCCTCCGACATTGTTATAAGCGCGGGCAACGGGGAGCTTGTCTCTCCCTGTGTTACTCCTCCCGCTGCTTCCGGCTCAATGCCGCAAACAGCGGGAAGCTCAGCAACGGCCCCCTGACTCCTCCTTGTCCCTCCTCCACCTCCTCCTAACTCTCCCTCCAACTCTCCCTTACCTATTAACCCTTTCCCTACCAGTGAGGTCATGGAGGCTTCCCCTTAAGCCCTGCAGGCTGCGTCCAGCCTCTTCTAGATTGCTGTAAAAATGTACAAATGGTTTTATGTTCGAGTCACATTAAAAAAGTGAGGGGGAAAGACGTTGTTTTTTTTTTTTAGGGCGCGCCAAACGAAATCTTTGTCCCGGGTGCAGGAGAACCTAGCTACGTCTCTGCTGTCATGTGTAATACGTTGCGCCGCCGTATCTAAGCCTTTTGTGTGATAATGTGTAGCGGAGTCTGTGTATCTAAGCCTCTCATGTGTGATACTCTGTGCGTCTCCCAGGAGACATGTTTGCTCACATGATGATAAAAGATTCAGTTTGCTGTAAGAAGCCCCTGCCCCTTCTCCAGATGGGACCCGCTCTGAGTCAGACCTCTCCCTGGGCAATGATCTCAGGCAATTAGCTAATTGATTTTCGGGGGTGACCTGGTGGTGACTTGTGCGGCAGCTCGTGCCATCTAACATATCTTGACATTAACCGTGAGAGGGGCCCGGACCTGACATACTGACTACCGCAAGCGGATCAGATGACCTAGAACTGATCGTCTATGCAAGCACTTGTCTCCCTTAAAGCAACACGGTCCTTTTTAATGTATTGATAAAAAAAAAATAACATTTTGGCCTGAAATCCTATTAGTATTCTTAACCATGTCTCAGGAGAAAGCAGTGAATTAATATTGTCCTTGCCCAAGGAGGAGCTTTCTCCTGTGCTTCTTGTCGCCCCCTGCTGATCAATGCATTTATTATTCCATCTTCTCTTATACTGAACCTGAGTTACAGCTGCATTCACAATTCTGCATGCTTCAGAGCTGAAAACACTGTATACCCTGTTTGTTCAGTGTCTGCACAGGGCTCGCTTCGGTGGTTTGCATTTTATAAAGTGTCTTCTTTACAGCAGGCTATTGATCGTAATCTGATACAGGAAAAACTGCCCCCTGTATTATAGGAGGTCCGATATTGACCAGCTTGATGAACGTTTCCATTAACAACCATCAGAATAGTGAGTGCAGCTCTGGAGTATAATACAGGATGTAACTCAGGATCAGTACAGGATAAGTCATGTAATGTATGTACACAGTGACTACACCAGCAGAATAGTGAGTGCAGCTCTGGAGTATAATACAGGATGTAACTCAGGATCAGTACAGGATAAATAATGTAATGTATGTACACAGTGACTCCACCAGCAGAATAGTGAGTGCAGCTCTGGAGTATAATACAGGATGTTACTCAGGATCAGTACAGGATAAGTAATGTAATGTATGTACACAGTGACTCCTCCAGCAGAATAGTGAGTGCAGCTCTGGAGTAAAATACAGGATGTAACTCAGGATCAGTACAGGATAAGTAATGTATGTACACAGTGACTCCACCAGCAGAATAGTGAGTGCAGCTCTGGAGTATAATACAGGATATAACTCAGGATCAGTACAGGATAAGTAATGTAATGTATGTACACAGTGATTCCACCAGCAGAATAGTGAGTGCAGCTCTGGAGTATAATACAGGATATAACTCAGGATCAGTACAGGATAAGTAATGTAATGTATGTACACGGTGACTCCACCAGCAGTATAGTGAGTGCAGCTCTGGGATATAATACAGGATGTAACTCAGGATCAGTACAGGATAAGTAATGTAATGTATGTACACAGTGACTCCACCAGCAGAATAGTGAGTGCAGCTCTGGAGTATAATACAGGATGTAACTCAGGATCAGTACAGGATAAGTAATGTATGTACACAGTGACTCCACCAGCAGAATAGTGAGTGCAGCTCTGGAGTATAATACAGGATATAACTCAGGATCCGTACAGGATAAGTAATGTAATGCATGTACACAGTGACTCCACCAGCAGAATAGTGAGTGCAGCTCTGGAGTATAATACAGGATGTAACTCAGGACCAGTACAGGATAAGTAATGTAATGTATGTACACAGTGACTCTACCAGCAGAATAGGGAGTGCAGCTCTGGAATATAATACAGGATGTAACTCAGGATCCGTACAGGATAAGTAATGTAATGCATGTACACAGTGACTCCACCAGCAGAATAGTGAGTGCAGCTCTGGAGTATAATACAGGATATAACTCAGGATCAGTACAGGCTAAGTAATGTAATGTATGTACACAGTGACTGCACCAGCAGAATAGTGAGCGCAGCTCTAGAGTATAATACAGGATATAACTCAGGATCAGTACAGGATAAGTAATGTATGTATGTACACAGTGACTCCACCAGCAGAATAGTGAGTGCAGCTCTGGAGTATAATACAGGATGTAACTCAGGACCAGTACAGGATAAGTAATGTAATGTATGTACACAGTGACTCTACCAGCAGAATAGGGAGTGCAGCTCTGGAATATAATACAGGATGTAACTCGGGATCCGTACAGGATAAGTAATCTAATGCATGTACACAGTGACTCCACCAGCAGAAGAGTGAGTGCAGCTCTGGAGTATAATACAGGATGTAACTCAGGATCAGTACAGGATAAGTAATGTAATGTATGTACACAGTGACTCCACCAGCAGAATAGTGAGTGCAGCTCTGGAGTATAATACAGGATATAACTCAGGATCAGTACAGGCTAAGTAATGTAATGTATGTACACAGTGACTCCACCAGCAGAATAGTGAGTGCAGCTCTGGAGTATAATACAGGATGTAACTCAGGATCAGTGCAGGATAAGTAATGTAATGTATGTACACAGTGACTCCACCAGCAGAATAGTGAGCGCAGCTCTAGAGTATAATACAGGATATAACTCAGGATCAGTACAGGATAAGTAATGTAATGTATGTACACAGTGACTCCACCAGCAGAATAGTGAGTGCAGCTCTGGAGTATAATACAGGATATAACTCAGGATCAGTACAGGATAAGTAATGTAATGTATGTACACAGTGACTCCACCAGCAGAATAGTGAGTGCAGCTCTGGGGTATAATACAGGATATAACTCAGGATCAGTACAGGATAAGTAATGTATGTGCACAATGTCTGCTGTGTGCTGTTGCTTTAAGTCTGGAGTTTATCAATAATTGATTTGGGAAGGCGCTGGGTTCCTCTTGTCACTGTAACAGGGAGGATGCAGCGACCTTGTTATGTGCACAGCTGTGAGTCTGCTTTTGCTTGGTCAGGGTCTGGATAAACCAAATACCATTCTGTCCTAATTATCCAGAATCTTCTGTAAAATGCCGGACGTGACTGAAATTAGCCGTGAAGCAGGAGTCTCATCTGTGTACACATCCGCGTCTCTCAGCCTGCGCGGTATATAATGTGCCGGTGTATAAAAACGACAGTTATACACTGGGCAAAAGTATCTGGACACCTACCCATCACACCTATGAGGTTACTGGACATCACATTCCACGACATGGGGGTTAATATGGAGTTGGTCTGAATGTCTGCGGGAATTTGTGCCTATTCAATTCAGCTAAAAGGGATTCCTCGAACTCCATGGCTGAGGGACGGGAAGTGGTTAGTTTTGAGATCTGTAAGAAAATTGGAGCTCTGACCTCTATACTGACAATTTATCAAATTTACTGAGCAAATTATTTTGGGTAACCGCGTTCACCGTGCGTTTATAAATGACATGTTAACTTTATTCTGCAGGTCAATACGATTACGGCGATGCCAAATTGATATAGTATTTTTTATGTTTGACTACTTTTACAAGGGAAAAACTAATTGCGAGAAAAAAAACCAATGGTTTTGTGTCGCCATATTCTTTTATTTTTCCTTCGATTTTAAGCGGTGTGGGGCTTGTTTTCTTTTTGGGCAGGGCGAGCTGTAGTTTTTATTGGTAGCATTTTGGGTTACATAAGACTTTTCAATCACTTTTTTTTTTATATATATTTTTTTTTAAATAGTTTTTTGGGCGACAAGGTGACAGCAATTTCAGGGGTTACATTTTTTTTTCATGGTGTTCATCGTGCTAGTTAAAATAATATATCGTAATCATTTAGACTTTTATGGGTGGCGATACCAATTTATGTTTATATTCTAATTCTTTTTTTACGTTGCTTTAGGGTGAAATGGGAAAAGGGTTTTCATTTGTATGATTTTTTATATATATATATATATGTGTATACACAAAAAATATTGTAACCGTTTTGCTTTTTGATTCATCAGTCCCCTCAGGGGACTTGAACTAGCGATTATTGGATCACTTGCACAATATACTGCAACACTAATGTATTGCAGTATATCATGAATTTCACACGCTTATATTAAGCTGTGGCGGGGCCTACAAGGAGCGCAAAGACGGCAGACCTTCATTAGGCCATAACAACCGTCGGCACCCCGTATTTGCATCGCTGGACTGCTGATGGGACGTCGTAGGGGGCCGTCCCCTCTTTCTAACGGCTTGGATGCCACAGCCGCTATTGACCGCGGCATCTAAGCGGTTAAACGAGCGAGATCCTTCATGTGATACTGAAGTGTCAACTGCCTAGTATAGAGTGGGCTCAACCTGTGAGCCCACCCCATACTCCCCCCTTTCCAGCTATGACGTAATTTGTCAATTGTTGGCAAGGGGTTAAGATTTGCTGCTGTTAATTTTTTCTTTCTTATTTTTATTGTTTTTAAAAATTTATTAATATTCGTAAAACAACTTAAAAATGCTAAAATTTTTGTTTCAAAATTCAATATTTAGTAAAAGTAATTTAAAAAATGGGCTTCAAGAAATGCAAATATTAATATAAATGTTGAGCGTTCTAACATTTTTCTGTTTTTTGTCCGGTTTTCTGTGACTTTTTGTTCTTTTAATCTTACGGAGAGGAAGCCGAAGAGTTTTACATGTTCAAGGACTGAGGAAATACTTGATACAAAATGTAAACTTCCCTCAGGACATGAATGCAAAGAAACCGATTGTTTCACATCCCTAAAATTGTATCCAATGTGTAATAACTGAGCAAGATTAACACAATGCCCATCACAAGACCGGGAGCTGAAACTTTATACTTTTTTTAATCTTTTTATTTTTTTATTTTAATTGTTTTAAATGTTTTTTTGTTTTTTTTTAAATACCTTAACTAAAATATAGAGTTATTAGTGGCGCCCCCTCCCCCAGCGCTGTCACACAACCTTCCTATGGCCGCTGTCTCCGTATTTGTGTATAGTTGACCACGAGTATGGGGTTCTCTGGAAAATGGAGAGCAGCGATGGTTCTCATATGGGACATCTCATTGGGTAAGAATTTTGTGATTTTCTTAAATTATAATTTTTTTTTTCTTTTTTTTTCTTTTTTATTCCTGCAATAACATTTGCAAATAGGTTAAATATACTATGATGTTCTGCAGCAGCTGGGGTGTATATTATGGTTTGCAGCTTAGGTGTGTAATATGATGCTCTGCAGCAGCTGGAGTGTGTGCTATGAGGTTTTGCAGTAGCTGAGGTAGGGCTGGGCAATTATGACCTAAATCAAAATCACAATTATTGACCAATTATTTAGGCCACACCCCTTTTTGTATGCCCCTCCCCTATTTACGTGCTGCGCCATTGAATTAATATTTATCCCCTGAGCCTGCTGTATATAATATACCCCTGACACTGCACCCACACAGTATAATGCCCCTATAACATCCTCCACACAGTATAATGCCCCTATAACATCCTCCACACAGTATAATGCCCCTATAACATCCTCCACACAGTATAATGCCCCTCTAACATCCTACACACAGTATAATGCCCCTATAGTTGCCCTCCCCACAATATAATGCCCCTATAACATCCTCCACACAGTATAATGCCCCTATAACATCCTACACACAGTATAATGCCCCTATAGTTGCCCTCCCCACAATATAATGCCCCTATAACATCCTCCACACAATATAATGCCCCCATAGCTGCCCCTACGTAGCATAATGCCCCCATAACTGACTTCCACACAGTATACTGCCCCCATAGCTGCGCCGCACACAGTATAAAGTCCCCCATAGGTGCCCCCACGCTGTATAATGCCCCCACAGCTGCCCTCAATAGTGCCTGATAAAAATAATAATATACATACCTAACCCCG
Organism: Rhinoderma darwinii; assembly: GCF_050947455.1. Taxonomy (NCBI): domain Eukaryota; kingdom Metazoa; phylum Chordata; class Amphibia; order Anura; family Rhinodermatidae; genus Rhinoderma; species Rhinoderma darwinii. The sequence goes on along the minus strand of NC_134688.1, from coordinate 13,268,834 downwards.
TTCCAACGACGAGTGGAGGAGATCCTACTGATCCTGTGTTCTGTGCAGCACGGCGCAGACATGCGCAATGACGTCACTGCCTGGTGTCCGGCGATACATATTGAATGGTAGAGCAGGGACCTTACGGCTCCCTGCTCTACCATTGGGTTCAACTGTATCTGCGTCCTGAAGATGCAGATACAGTTTAAACTGGGAGAAAATAATTGCTAAAACTGAAATTCACAAGATGACGTCCATTTTTATTTGCGCTGATTTTCGATTAATCGCCCGGCCCTAAGCTGAGGTGTGTAATATGATGTTCTGCAGCAGCTGAGGTTTTTATTATAATCTGCAGCATCAAATTTCGGCTTTGAGATTCTGCAGCAGCTGAGGCATGGATTATTAGATACTACAACTGTTTGCTAATAATTTCCTATGAGCGATGCTGCAGTAATGACACGATGGCAAATAATTCCATACATTTGACCACAACATATAAAACGAGTTCTCCACCCAATGGCGTTGCCGCCCCCATCCGTACATTTCGTGCATCTGTCCTTCCATAGAGCGTCCAGGACTCTGATGTTCTATATATAGAGCCGCGTCTGTCCCAAGAGCCACCAGGAAATCTATTTATTTCTTCGAGTGTGCGGCTGTTTCCTCCTATGTTTCCTCTTTTTTGATCTAGGAAAGAATTTTGGAGTAAGCGGCACCTATTATACCGGCTGGAGGATTACTTCATAACATGGAATTTGTTTCTTTTATATTACTTTTAATCTGTTATATTTTATAAAGCGCAGGTATGATGAGCCACTAGGGGGCGCTTACTGCATACTTTTCTATTATTGAGTTCAATGGGAAATGTATGCAGTAAGCTCATAAGCTCCCTCTAGTGGTGACTGAGGGAAGGCAGAATTGTATCATAAACGTAACTGTCTATGCAGGGGATTTGGAGCTCTGTATCAGCAAAGATCTATATTAAGAAATCCGTACAGAATTTTGGATCTATTTAAAGAAAAAAAAAAAAAAAAGATGCTCAGGGTTGGACATTTACTTTAAAGTTTACATAAAATGATCATATTTAATATAAGCAAATGGAAGTTTTGTCATCGTTCCCAATGATCTGACGTGTTCGTTATTGTCGTAACAAGATTGTCGCGTAGCGTTGTGCCCAAACATGCTGATGCCAACTCAACGCTAAAATCCTGCACACAGCTGGACATGAAGATAAAAGGGAAAGGAAAGGGAATAATGGACATTTACACAGAGGAGTCCTTCAGGCAAACTTAACCCTTTTGCTGCCGCAACAATTTTCACATTTTACCTTTTATTTCTTGGCTCACGATGGTTAGATCTATCTGTAAGTTGTAAGTAATATTATTTTACAACCCCATACTCGCACACTTTGAAAGTAGACACTTTAAACCTCGTAAAAAAGCCATCTAGCACTTTACACTCATGTGCGCCTTCATTCAACTTTGCACCAAAGTGCAACGTAGGGCAAAAAATGCATAAAAAGTCATGTCTGTGGGTAAAAATCAGACCCAAGCAGGTCCTGAGACACATGACTCCTCCTAACAATAAAAGTACAAGATGTTCAGAGTTCATACATGTCACTTCTATATATATATATATATATATATATATATATATATATCTTCACATAATCACCAGATCTAAAGAGACAAAACATCTCCACGATCCAGATTCCGGTAAACATCCGAGTCACGGAGTCGGCAAATGGTCTGATTAGGCACAGGGGGTGATAAGATGTCACACATCCTCCCTGATTGGTAATAGGGGCGATAACATGAAGAAAAGTTCCTGTACCCCCCACCCTGGGGTCACTGCAGGCTATACAGGGGGAGAGGTGACCGTAACAGGCTGTGATCTTTCTTCCTGCTCTCACTTACAGCTGCCCCCCCCCCCACCTCTCCGTTACTGATTCTAGTATTGGTTGTGGGCTTTTAAATGATACCAAGATCTAAGTTCTAGCCGTTATATTCTGGTCGTGGTAAGCGCTTATAGTCCTAATGGATTGGCGGTTAAAGTGAATATCCAACCCTTTAAGACCATTTTTTTTTTTAGGTCCGACGTTCTGCGCTGATTAATTTCCTAATATATCGTGATCTGAAAAATGGAGCTCTGACCCCGCTATACAGCGCTGAAATTCCCGGCATAGTTACATGATAAAATTCTGGCATCTTGCAAACCCCACTACTAGAAAGACTCGTTTCCAAAGAAAGTAGCAATAACCCAAAAATATTTTTTACATACGTAAATAATAAGAAATTGGGTGTAATATTGGAGGAAGATGAGAAAAACTCCTCCATTCTATTAAACGCCTTCTCCTCTACTGAATTTACACAGGAAAATCTAATGATCAGGGGTGAAGTAAATTCTCCATTAAATGTCACCTGCTTATTCCAGTATGAAGTGCAGCGCCGTCTTAAAAACACTAAAATAGACAAATCATCGGGTCTGGGTGGCATACACCCCTGAGTACTAAGGGAATTAGGTACAGTAATAGACAGACCCTTATTTCTAGTATATTCTGTCATGACTGGGTCTTTTCCACAGGACTGGTGCATAGCAAATGTGCTCCAAAAAGGGGTCAAAAACTGAGCCTGGAAAAGATAGACCTGTAAGTCTAATCTCTAATGTGGGTAAAATGTTTGAAGGTTTTCTGAGAAATGCTATTCTGGAGTATCTCAATGAAAAGAAACATACAACGCAGCATCAGCATGGGTTTATATGGGATCTATCCCGTCAGACTAATCTGATCAACTTCTATGAGGACGTAAGTTCTAGACTGGACCTGGGTAAGGCTGTGGATGTGGTGTATATAGACTGGACCGGGGTAAGGCTGTGGATGTGGTGTATATAGACTGGACCGGGGTAAGGCTGTGGATGTGGTGTATATAGACTGGACCGGGGTAAGGCTGTGGATGTGGTGTATCTAGACTGGACCTGGGTAAGGCTGTGGATGTGGTGTATCTAGACTGGACCTGGGTAAGGCTGTGGATGTGATGTATCTAGACTGTACCTGGGTAAGGCTGTGGATGTGATGTATTCAGACTGGACCTGGGTAAGGCTGTGGATGTGGTGTATATAACCTGGACCGGGGTAAGGCTGTGGATGTGGTGTATCTAGCCTGGACCTGGGTAAGGCTGTGGATGTGGTGTGTCTAGCCTGGACCTGGGTAAGGCTGTGGATGTGATGTATCTAGACTGGACCTGGGTAAGGCTGTGGATGTGGTACATCTAGACTAGACCGGGGTAAGGCTGTGGATGTGATGTATGTAGACTGGACCTGGGTAAGGCTGTGGATGTGGTATATTTAGACTAGACCGGGGTAAGGCTGTGAATGTGGTGTATCTAGACTAGACCGGGGTAAGGCTGGGTTCACACGACCTATTTTCAGACGTAAACGAGGCGTATTATGCCTCGTTTTACGTCTGAAAATAGGGCTACAATACGTCGGCAAACATCTGCCCATTCATTTGAATGGGTTTGCCGACGTACTGTGCAGACGACCTGTTATTTACGCGTCGTCGTTTGACAGCTGTCAAACGACGACGCGTAAAAATACAGCCTCGTCAAAAGAAGTGCAGGACACTTCTTTGGACGTTTTTGGAGCTGTTTTCTCATAGACTCCAATGAAAACAGCTCCAAAAACGGACGTAAAAAACGCCGCGAAAACGGCCCGAAAAACGCAGCGAAAAATGCGAGTTGGTCAAAAAACGTCTGAAAAGCAGGGTCTGTTTTCCCTTGAAAACAGCTCGTGATTTTCAGACGTTTTTGGTCACTACGTGTGCACATACCCTAAGGCTGTGGATGTGGTGTATCTAGACTAGACCGGGGTTAGGCTGTGGATGTGGTGTATCTAGACTATACCTGGGTAAGGCTGCGGATGTGGTGTATCTAGACTAGACCGGGATAAGGCTGTGGATTTGGTGTATCTAGACTGGACCTGGGAAATGCTGTGAATGTGGTGTATCTAGACTAGACCGGGGTAAGGCTGTGGATGTGGTGTATCTAGACTAGACCGGGGTAAGGATGTGGATGTGGTGTATCTAGACTATACCTGGGTAAGGCTGCGGATGTGGTGTATCTAGACTAGACCGGGATAAGGCTGTGGATTTGGTGTATCTAGACTGGACCTGGGTAATGCTGTGAATGTGGTGTATCTAGACTAGACCGGGGTAAGGCTGTGGATGTGGTGTATCTAGACTAGACCGGGGTAAGGCCGTGGATGTGATGTATCTAGACTAGACCGGGGTAAGGCTGTGGATGTGGTGTATCTAGACTAGACCGGGGTAAGGCTGTGGATGTGGTGTATCTAGACTAGACCGGGATAAGGCTGTGGATGTGGTGTATCTAGACTGGACCTGGGTAATGCTGTGAATGTGGTGTATCTAGACTGGGCCTGGGTAAGGCTGTGGATGTGGTGTATCTGGGTTTTTCAAAGGCATTTGATACTGTGCCACATAAAAGTTTGGTGTATAAAATTGAAAATGCTGGAACTGGAGGAAAATATGTATAAGTGGGTTAACAACTGGCTCAGTGATAGAAAACAGAGGGTGGTTATTAATGGTATATCCCCCAGAGTGGGTCGCAGTTACCAGTGGAGTTTCACAGGGGGCAGTATTGGGTCCTCTTCTTTTTAATATGTTTATTAATGACCTTGTAGAGGGTTTACAGAGTATAATGTCAGTATTTGCAGATGATTCTAAACTCTGTAAAGCAATAAACACAAAGGAGGATAATGTAATACTACAGAGGGATCTGGGAAAGCTAGAGGTGTGGGCAAAGGAATGGCAAATTAAGTTTAATGTGGATGAAATTATGTATTTGATAGTAAAACACTCGGTTCTGAAAATGACTTGGAGATATTGGTGGACAGTAAATGTAATTTTAACAATTGGTGTCAGGCAGCTGCTGCCAAGGCAAATAAAATGATGGGATGCATCAAAAGAGGTACATATGCGTATGACAAGAACATCATTTTGCTTCAATACAAATCTCTAGTCAGATCAAACATGGAATATTGTGTACAATTTTGGGCAGAAAAGGTCATCAATCTTGGGTTATTCAGTTTAGAAAAAAAAAAAGACGTCTCAGGGGTGATCTATTTACAATGTATATATAACTGGACAGTAAAGAGATCTTTCTAATGATCTTTTTACACCTAGGTCTTTAACAAGGACATAGGGGCATCCTCTACGTCTAGAGGAGAGAATGGTTCACCATCATCACGGATGGGGATTCTTTACTGTAAGAGCGGTGAGACTTCTTCCACAGGATGTTGTAATGGTTAATTAATTGAACAAGTTCAAGGAGGGACCTGGACGCCTTCCTTGAAAAATATAATATTACATGTTATGAGTACTAGATTCTGAAGATGGGACGTTGATCCACAGATTTATTTTGACTGTCAAATTTAGGGTGGGGGAGGAATTTTTCCCCTAATGAGGAAATTAGAATCCGTTTCATGGGGTTTCGCCTTCTTCTGGATCAACACTGTAAGATTATAGATTCGACTTGATCGACCTGTGTCTTTTTTCAACCTTATCAACTATGTTACTGCAGGGAGTATTGAACATTAAATTCAGTAATAAACAGTATGCAGTAAATCTCATTATCTCCCCCTAGTGGTGACTGCAGGCAGCCAGAATTTTATCATGTAACTCAGTCTATGCAGGGGATTTGGAGCTCTGTATAAGAAAGACTAAGCTCCGATCGCTACAAAGATATACTATGAAATTAATCTGCACAGAATTTTCTACCGGTTAAGAATTAGAAAAACAAAATAATGTAGGCTATGTACACCTCTGACATCGTTTTCTGTTTTTTGTAATAAAATTTCCTATCAGTGTTTTTGGTGCAACTTCCTAAATACATTTAAAAAATATATATTTTTACTTTCTGAGATACAGCTGCTTTGTATCCTGTACACAGAGCAGCTGTATCTTGCGCTGAATCCTGCATCCGTCAGGTACCGCGGCGCTGACGATTTCAGAGACGGAGAGCGGGTTCTGCGTGTCTCTGATAGTTCATTACTTAGATGTGATGGATCACAGGTGGATCCTGCGTGTCAGAGACAGGCCGGACCCGCTGACCTGATGGATTCAGGTCTCGGCGCTAGATACAGCTGCTCTGTATACAGGATACAAAGCAGCTCTATCTCAAAAGGAAAAAATAATTGAATTTTTTTTTTTATTTAGGAAGTTGCACCAAAACACTGATAGACATTTTATTTAAAAAAAAAAAAACAACCTAAAATAAAACAATATTTTGGCGTCAGACTTTTTGATATAGTTTTAACCATAAATTTCTCAATTCTGCCAGAATTTAATTTTACTTGTGAGTAGCTCTGCGCATTTTAAGGTCACCGTCTGTAGTCGTCTATATTTAGCTGGGGGTCTTCCGTCCTGTGCCTCGTGTCACTGGGGAGACGTTTTCATGTTTGTTTCCTGTAATTTAACCTTCTGTCCAGTTCCTTTCTTTGAATGATGTGGAATGTCTAAGCGAGAGGACGACGTCCGACTTCCCTTAATGTATTTTGTCGTACTCCAGTTGTTTGCTGTGGTAACAATTCACCCTGGAATTTGACAGAATTGAATCCACAAGTAGCCGACTTTTCCCACTGCAGATTTTCTTGCAGGAAAATCCACAGCAGGCGAATTCACACGTCACTAGGTGCCACCCTGTTCACATGTAGCGGAAAAAAATTGCGCCAACTTCAGGTCAGTCAGCATTGGGGTTCTATGAGTTCGCGCCAATGACCATTCCCATACAGAAGAGATTGTGGTGCTATATACTGCCAGGGCCGCCATCAGGAATTTCAGGGCCCCCTACAGCTAAATTTTCTGGGCCCCCCTACCGTGGCACCGCCTGTTAACGGTACTCCGTCCAGTACTATATCATGGTACCCAGGGCCGCCATCAGGGGGGGTATTAGGGGTACTGATGTGAGAGGCCCGGCCAAACCTAATTGAAAGGGGGGCCCGGCAAACTGCCGCGACTTGCCTTTGGTAGAAAAAAAACAGGCCCCTGCAATGGGGCCCGTTTTTTTCACCAAAAGAATGTCATGAGCTGCGGGCCCCCCTTTCAATTAGGTTTGGCCGGGCCTCTCACATCAGTACCCCTAATACCCCCCCTGATGGCGGCCCTGGGTAGCATGGGGGCCGTCAAACACCGCCGCCCGTGCGACCGATCACGCGCACCCGCAAACTCCCGCGCATGCGCACCGGCAACCGCCTGGAACCGCGCACCAAATTTTGAGGCAGATTTTGACCTGCCCACACTATCTTGCCGCGTTTTTTGCCTGCGGCGATTGAGGACAGCAGACAGAAAACGCAGCGAAAAATGCATTTTCTGCCTCCCATTGATTTCGATGGGAGGTCAGAGGCAGAACCGCGGCAAGAAAGGACGTGCTGCTTTTTCTTTTTTCCGCGACTGGCTCCCATTGATTTCAGATTAAATCAATGGGAGGCGGTTTTGGAAGTTGTTTGGTGCTGATTCTGACGCAGCGTCCGAGTCAATATCAAGGGCCAAAAACTCTGTGAACTGGGCCTTATTGTTAGGGCTTATTCAGACGAACGTGTAATACATCCGTGCAACGTGCGTGATTTTCACGCGCCTCGCACGGACCTATGTTACTCTATGGGGCCATGCAGACTGTCAGTGATTTTCACGCAGCGTGAGTCCGTGTGTCCGCTGCGTTTTTTGTCTGCTGTCCTCAATCGCCGCGGGCAAAAAACGCAGCAAAAAAACGCGGCAAGATAGTGTGGGCAGGTCAAAATCTGCCTCAAAATTCTTTAAGGAATTTTGAGGCAGATTTTTTTTTGCCTGCAAAATACTGTGTGAACAGGGCCATACATGATCAGCACTTTGAGATAATTTACTCACCGTGTCAGAAGAGCTGCTCCCACTCAAGTCCTCTTCCGGCGATGTCTTCCAGGCGAGGTCTTCGGTCCAGACGTCCAGTCCTTCACCTCCAGCCAGGCTCCAGGTAAGTTTTGTCCATGTGTGTCCGCGGCTGCGCGCGCTTCGTTCGCGGGTGCGCGCGCGGCCGATCGCGGGTGCGCGCGGGCGGTCTCCAGTGCGGGCGTTCGTGGTTGCGCGCTCGCGAGTGCGCACGCGCGGGAGTTTCCTTGTGCGCGCGATCGGGTGCGCGCGCGCGGGCGGACTGTTTGACGGCCCCCCATGACGAGGGGAGGGGGCCCGCAGCAGCAGCAGCAGCTCACGACATTCTTTTGGTGAAAAAAACGGGCCCCATTACAGGGGCCCGTTTTTTCCTACCAAAAGAATGTTGCGGCAGTTGCCGGGCCCCCCTTTCAGTTAGGTTGGGCCGGGCCCCTCACACCACTACCCCTAATACCCCCCTGATGGCGGCCCTGTATACTGCACCCGAATACCTTCAAGCATAGTTGAAGATTGCTGGGACTAGTAGTCCCCCACACAATCCTTGCTTTCCTACACTGTTGAAATGAATAAAACAGTAGTGTGAGGTTTAGTTATGTTTTTGTTTTTTTTGTCAGATCACCCCCTTGTCTTCCCCTCTCAATACACCTCTGTCCCTATTAGGGTCAGTTCACACGTTGCGTAAATACTGCGGATTTTCCACGATGGAATTAGTTGCGGAAAATCCAGTAGCAGCAAAGTAGATAATTGAGAACAAATCTCATCCACACGTTGCGTAAATACCGAGCGGAAAAAACACTCAGAAGTTGACCTGTGGTGCGTAATTTTTTTCCGCAGCGGGTCAAATTTATTTGTGTAAACGTTGCCTATTTGTTGCAGGTTTTCCAATTTGAATTCAATGGGGATGTAAAGCCCGCAACAAAAAGCAGATTCCACCGCAAAAAAACGTAACTCGGAAAATAAAAAATTCTTATACTTACCCAGAAGTCTGTGCTGCTTCCTCAAGGCCGGCCTCCTGGGTTGATGTTTCATCCCATGTGACCGCTGCGGCCAATCACAGGCTGTAGCGGCAGTCACATGGGATAAAGCGTCCTCCCAGGAATCTGGCCTGTTAGCAGGCCGACTAAATGCTGCCGTATTCCACAGCGGACATTCCAGGCGAAAAACGGCACAACACTTTGGTGCGTTCTTTCACCCAGAATTCTCTGCGGCGCACAGGGCGGATACAGCTTCTCCCCCTTCCCTGCCCAGCAACGCAGCCTGATCATATAGTATACAGCTTCAACTGCTGACTGTGTTTAACTGGTGATATTTCTGGTAGTTTCACAGCTAGAACTGGTGTCATATGAAAGATTAGAATCTCCTCTTTCATATTTCACCAGAACCACTGTTCTAGCTGGTCCACAGCCGGGGATATGGCTATTTGAAGTGATCCCCCTTCCCCCCAGCCTCAGTCTCTCACACTGTGTGAAGCAGCCTCATGCTGATAGGACAGTGTCAGAGGCTGTGAGGAGGCTCCACCTCCGGAGAATCGCTGCTGTTACCTCCCACTTGGCTAGTATAGCCTCATTTGCATATTTGGAAAAAAAGCTCATAACTTCTAAAATAATGTTTTGGGATACAATTTTCACTTTTATTATTAGTGTGGCCTATTAGATTAGTGAGGAGATTGGACATTACTAAACTAGTGACAGGTCCTCTTTAAACCGGCAGTGGTTTGTGTTGCAACATTAGCGGCAGAATCGCAGCGATTCCGCCGCAAAAATCGCAAGCAAGAAAAAAAAAAGTTTTATACTTACCCAGAGTTTCCTGCTACCCTCTCCAGTCCGGCCTCCTGAGAGGTTTCATCCCATGTGACCGCTGCAGCCAATCACAAAAGAGAGGAAAGGGGCGTAAGTATGAATGTTTGTTTTTTCCAGCGCTGCTTTCCACAGCGGAAATTCCGCCCAAAAAAACGCCAGTGTGGTGCGGTTTTTCGGACGCCATTCCCTGCGGTTTTCGTGGCGGATACACTGTGCAGCTTGACGCAGCATATCCACCCTGAACACGCTTGTGTGTGTTCCTAGAGTTAGATTTGTAACAAGACCGGTAATGAGTGTCAAGGGATAAACAGATTCCATTCATGTCAGACCCCGGAGCGCTGTCACAATTGCTTTACTCTTTTAATAATCCACTTCCTCAATCTGTAGAAAAAAGAAAAACAACAGCGACATACCAAAGTATTCCTCACCGGGCCTACAAATTCATCATGTCTGTGTGTTCTCCTTCCCTATGGGTACAAAGTACCTGAGTAATTCACCTGTCACCATGATTATACAGAGCATGAAAACTGCACTACAGGACAAATCACATCTAACGTCTATATAGCGAAAATACTTGCATTCTTATCCATAGGGGGCAGTATTATAGTAGTTATACTCTTGTATATAGGGGCAGTATTATAGTAGTTATATTCTTGTATATAGGAGGCAGTATTATAGTAGTTATATTCTTGTATATAGTGGGCAGTATTATAGTAGTTATATTCTTGTATATAGCGGGCAGTATTATAGTAGTTATATTCTTGTATATAGAGGGCAGTATTATAGTAGTTATATTCTTGTATATAGGGGCAGTATTATAGTAGTTATATTCTTGTATAGGGGGCAGTATTATAGTAGTTATATTCTTGTATATAGGGGGCAGTATTATAGTAGTTATATTCTTGTATATAGGAGCAGTATTATAGTAGTTATATTCTTGTATATAGGGGCAGTATTATAGTAGTTCTATTCTTGTATATAGGGGGCAGTATTATATTAGTTATATTCTTGTATATAGGGGGCAGTATTATAGTAGTTATATTCTTGTATATAGGGGCAGTATTATAGTAGTTCTATTCTTGTATATAGGGGGCAGTATTATAGTAGTTATATTCTTTTATATAGGAGCAAGCAGTATTATAGTAGTTATATTCTTGTATATAGGAGGCAGTATTATAGTAGTTATGTTCTTGTATATAGGGGGCAGTATTATAGTAGTTATATTCTTGTACATAGGAGGCAGTATTATAGTAGTTATATTCTTGTTTATAGGGCAGTATTATAGTAGTTATATTCTTGTATATAGGAGCAGTATTATAGTAGTTATATTCTTGTATATAGGAGCAGTATTATAGTAGATATATTCTTGTATATAGGGCAGTATTATAGTAGTAATATTCTTGTATATAGGAGGCAGTATTATAGTAGTTATATTCTTGTATATAGGGGCAGTATTATAGTAGTTATATTCTTGTATATAGGAGCAGTATTATAGTAGATATATTCTTGTATATAGGGCAGTATTATAGTAGTAATATTCTTGTATATAGGAGGCAGTATTATAGTAGTTATATTCTTGTATATAGGGGCAGTATTATAGTAGTTATATTCTTGTATATAGGAGCAGTATTATAGTAGTTATATTCTTGTATATAGGAGCAGTATTATAGTAGTTATATTCTTGTATATAGGGCAGTATTATAGTAGTAATATTCTTGTATATAGGGGACAGTATTACAGTAGTTCTATTCTTGTACATAGGGGCAGTATTATAGTAGTTATATTCTTGTACATAGGGGGCAGTATTATAGTAGTTATATTCTTGTGTATATAGGGGGCAGTATTATAGTAGTTATATTCTTGTATATAGGAGCAGTATTATAGTAGTTATATTCTTGTAAATTTCACTGATCATAGCTGTGCCCCAATGAAGCAAAGTTAAAAACTTTATGACACTAAAGAGAAGGAATAGACCGCATCTACAAATCTACTTCAACCAAATGAAGTAGAATCATCGGTCTATGTACAAGAATATAACTACTATAATACTGCCCCCTATACACAAGAATATTACTACTATAATACTGCCCCTATATACAAGAATATAGTTATATTCTTGTATATAGGGGCAGTATTATAGTAGTTATATTCTTGTGTATAGGGGCAGTATTAGGCCTCATGCACACGACCGTGTTTTTGCGGCCGCAATTCCCCTGAAAATCCATGGGAGAATTGCGGCCCCATTCTTTTCTATGGGGCCGTGCACACGACAGTAGTTTTTGCGGTCCGTGCACGGCCCGGGAGCCCGGACCGCAGAAAGAACGGGCATGTCTTATTACGGCCCGGTTCTGTGGTCCGGGCTCATTGAAAACAATGGCCGCGGCCATGTGCATGTGCGGGCGGCCTGCGGCTGACCGTCCGCAGCCGGCCGACCCGAAAATCACGGCCGTGCACACGGCTACGGTCGTGTGCATGAGGCCTTATAGTAGTTATATTCTTGTATATAGGGGTAGTATTATAGGAGTTATATTCTTGTATATAGGAGCAGTAATATAATAGTTATATTCTTGTATATAGGGGGCAGTATTATAGTAGTTATATTATTGTATATAGGAGGCAGTATTATAGTAGTTATATTCTTGTATATAGGGGGCAGTATTATAGTAGTTATATTCTTGTATATAGGAGGCAGTATTATAGTAGTTATATTCTTGTATATAGGAGCAGTATTATAGTAGTTATATTCTTGTATATAGGGGGGCAGTATTATAGTAGTTAAATTCTTGTATATATGGGGCAGTATTATAGTAGTTCTATTCTTGTATATAGGAGCAGTATTATAGTAGTTATATTCTTGTATATAGGGGCAGTATTACAGTAGTTATATTCTTGTATATAGGGGCAGTATTATAGTAGTTATATTCTTGTATATAGGGGGGCAGTATTATAGTCGTTATATTCTTGTATATTGGGGCAGTATTATAGTAGTTATATTCTTGTATATAGGAGCAGTATTATAGTAGTTATATTCTTGTATATAGGGGCAGTATTATAGTAGTTATATTCTTGTATATAGGAGGCAGTATTATAGTAGTTATATTCTTGTATATAGGGGCAGTATTATAGTAGTTATGTTCTTGTATATAGGAGGCAGTATTATAGTAGTTATATTCTTGTGTATAGGGGCAGTATTATTGTAGTTATATTCTTGTATATAGGAGCAGTATTATAGTAGTTATATTCTTGTATATAGGGGACAGTATTACAGTAGTTCTATTCTTGTACATAGGGGCAGTATTATAGTAGTTATATTCTTGTATATAGGGGGCAGTATTATAGTAGTTATATTCTTGTATATAGGGTGCAATATTATAGTAGTTATATTCTTGTGTATAGGGGGCAGTATTATAGTAGTTATATTCTTGTATATAGGGGCAGTATTATAGTAGTTACTATAATACTGCCCCTATATACAAGAATATAACTACTATAATACTGCCCCCTATACACAAGAATATAACTACTATAATACTGCCCCTATATACAAGAATATAGTTATATTCTTGTATATAGGGGCAGTATTATAATAGTTATATTCTTGTGTATATAGGGGGCAGTATTATAGTAGTTATATTCTTGTATATAGGGTGCAATATTATAGTAGTTATATTCTTGTGTATAGGGGGCAGTATTATAGTAGTTATATTCTTGTATATAGGGGCAGTATTATAGTAGTTATATTCCTGTACATAGGAGGCAGTATTATAGTAGTTATATTCTTGTATATAGGAGGCAGTATTATAGTAGTTATATTCTTGTATATAGGAGGCAGTATTATAGTAGTTATATTCTTGTATATAGGAGCAGTATTATAGTAGTTATATTCTTGTATATAGGGGGCAGTATTATAGTAGTTATATTCTTGTATATAGGGGGCAGTATTATAGTAGTTATATTCTTGTACATAGGGGGCAGTATTATAGTAGTTATATTCTTGTATATATGGGGCAGTATTATAGTAGTTATATTCTTGTATATAGGAGGCAGTATTATAGTAGTTATATTCTTGTATATAGGGGCAGTATTATAGTAGTTATATTCTTGTATATAGGGGGCAGTATTATAGTAGTTATATTCTTGTACATAGGGGGCAGTATTATAGTAGTTATATTCTTGTATATATGGGGCAGTATTATAGTAGTTATATTCTTGTATATAGGAGGCAGTATTATAGTAGTTATATTCTTGTATATAGGGCAGTATTATAGTAGTTATATTCTTGTATATAGGAGGCAGTATTATAGTAGTTATATTCTTGTATATAGGCGCAGTATTATAGTAGTTATATTCTTGTATATAGGAGCAGTATTATAGTAGTTATATTCTTGTATATAGGAGCAGTATTATAGTAGTTACATTCTTGTATATAGGAGGCAGTATTATAGTAGTTATATTCTTGTATATAGGAGCAGTATTATAGTAGTTATATTCTTGTATATAGGCGCAGTATTATAGTAGTTATATTCTTGTATATAGGGGCAGTATTATAGTAGTTATATTCTTGTATATAGGGGGCAGTATTATAGTAGTTATATTCTTGTACATAGGGGGCAGTATTATAGTAGTTATATTCTTGTATATATGGGGCAGTATTATAGTAGTTATATTCTTGTATATAGGAGGCAGTATTATAGTAGTTATATTCTTGTATATAGGGCAGTATTATAGTAGTTATATTCTTGTATATAGGAGGCAGTATTATAGTAGTTATATTCTTGTATATAGGCGCAGTATTATAGTAGTTATATTCTTGTATATAGGAGCAGTATTATAGTAGTTATATTCTTGTATATAGGAGCAGTATTATAGTAGTTACATTCTTGTATATAGGAGGCAGTATTATAGTAGTTATATTCTTGTATATAGGAGGCAGTATTATAGTAGTTATATTCTTGTACATAGACCGATGATTCTACTTCATTTGGTTGAAGTAGATTTGTAGATGCGGTCTATTCCTTCTCTTTAGTGTCATAAAGTTTTTAACTTTGCTTCATTGGGGCACAGCTATGATCAGTGAAATTTGATGTCTAATATCCACCTGCTGTCTCAGGCTGCTTTTCCATTTATCCTCCATGCTTTAGGGGGGATTCACACGAGCGTGATTTGGCAGCGTGTAGGGCGCGTGGTTTTCGCGCGGCACGCAATGCCCTATAGAAGTCTATGGGGCAGTACACACAGTCCGTGTATTTTGCGCAGCGTTTGTTCGCTGCGCAAAATACGCGACAGGTTCAATAACTATGCGTATTTCACGCATCACGCACCCATTGAAGTCAATGGGTGCGTGAAAACCACGCATGTCGCACGGAAGCACTTCCGTGCGAACTGCGTGTTTGCGCAACAGCTGTCAAAAGGATGAATGGAAACGGAAAAGCACCACGTGCTTTTCTGTTTCCAAGCATCCAAACGGAGTGTCTTTGCGAGGAGCGAACCCCGACAAC
Organism: Rhinoderma darwinii; assembly: GCF_050947455.1. Taxonomy (NCBI): domain Eukaryota; kingdom Metazoa; phylum Chordata; class Amphibia; order Anura; family Rhinodermatidae; genus Rhinoderma; species Rhinoderma darwinii. The sequence continues at coordinate 13,253,628 of NC_134688.1, read as the reverse complement.
CGAAGCTAACTTCACCGGGTTCGGCCAAACTCGTTTTGGCCGAACCCGGCCAAAAAATTTCCGGTCCGCGGCGTCGGGAGACATTCACTGTGCATGGTGCTGAAAGAGTTAAACTGTTTCAGCACCATGGACAGTGACTTGTGATCCCAAAATACATGAACCTGTAAAAAAAAAACGAAGTTCTAACTTACCGATTACTCCTGTCTCCTTCCTGCAGTCCGACCTCCCGGGATGACACTTCAGTTCAAGTGACAGCTCCAGCCAATCACAGGCCAAGCACAGGCTGCAGCCAATCACAGGCTGCAGCGGTCACTTGGACTGCCGCGTCATCCAGGGAGGTGGGGCCCGATGTCAAGAGAGGCGCGTCACCAAGGACGCGTCACCAAGGCAACGGCCGGGAAGTTCTCGGTAAGTAGGAACTTTATCTTTTTTTTTTACAGGTTTTTCGCTGTTGTGTTCGGCATTCACTGTCGAGGGTGCTGAAAGATTTAGCTCTTTCAGCACCTTGGACAGTGACGGGCATCGACAAGCCTCATCTCTATGATGCCGGCTGCGCGAAAATCACGCAGCCGCGCATCAGACACGCATGACACACGCAGCTGTCAAATGGTTTTTGCGCTCGCAAAACGCCGCGTTGTTTGCGCGCGCAAAAACGCAACGTTCGTGTGAATCTGCCCTTACACTGCAGCTAAGCTCTGCACAAGCTGAGCAGGAATTCAGTGTATGTAGAGCTTATTTATACAACAACAAGGCTAGAGAGATAAACTACATGGTAAACTACAAGTATCTAAGTGAGTAGTGAGTAAAAGAAGATTTTGAGCTCTGCTTCATCACTACATGTCTGTAATATCCATGCTTCCCGGAAAGGTCAATGAATAGAAGTAATTGTCGCCAGCATGGAGGGAGCTGAGCCAGTGTAAGGAGTGAGTGGGTCTCAGTCAAAATCCGGGAACCATATTTTTTTACTAATGGGCATTTCAGGGAGAATCGGACACCCGTCGCTACACAAATAAACACCATATTTAAGGCGGATCTTGGACATGTTACGTATAAAGTTGTGTAGCGTTCGCAGGTACCTTATATGACCCCATAGATGTCAACTCTAACTTGGACCCTCTAATAGAATTTCTCCAACCATTTAGTAAGTGCACCCTTAACTCAACGCTATTATGGCATCATTTAAAGGAGCCTGACCTCCCGCCCGGTTATGACTTGCGTAGTTTGCTATCGCACACCTGCCAACGCTCCCGGAATATATGGGAGACTCCTGGAAAAAATGGTCCGGGGGTCTGTATTTATTTTGGGGTTTAGTTTGGGGTCTGTATTTAGGAGATCTATTTATTTAGTAAGTCTGGTCTGGGGTCTTTATTTCGTTTAGAGTTTAGTCTGGAGATCTGGATTTAGGGGGTCTGGTCTGGGGGCTGTATTTTGGGGGTCAGGCCTGGGGTCAGTGTTTAGGGGGTCTGTATTTGTTTAGGGGGTCTGGGGTCTATTTGTTTTGGGGGCTGGGCTCTGTATTTGTTTAGGGCATCTGGTACGGGTCTGTATTTTATTTTGCGGTTTGGTCTGGGGTCTATTTGGGGGTCTGGTGTCCATATTATGAGGTTTGTATTTAGGGGTCTGGTCTGGGGTTTGTATTTAGGGGTTTGGTCTGTATTTGTTAAGGGGGTCTGTATTTCTTTGGAGGTCTGTATTTAAGGCGTCTAATATGGGGGTCTGTATTTTATTTTGGAGTCTGGTCTGGGGTCTATTTATTTTGGGGGTCGAGTCTATATTTAGGGGAGTCTGTATTCTGGGGTCTGGCTTTGGGTTTGTATCTGTTGAGGGGTCTGTATTCATTTTGAGCTGTGATAAAGGGGGGTCATTTGCACTATTTGGGATTCAAACCCCATTAGGTTGGGCCCTATATAAATGGGTAGGGCATAGGGGGAAATTTATTGCGCACGCTGTGTCATTCAACGCTTTTCATTCTCTCCCTAAAGCCCCTTCTCAGATGTCAGCGAGTATGTACTACGGGTAACTACTCCGCCAATTCTCCAAATCATTCTGTAGATGATTGGGTGATTGTGTACGTGTTGGACATGTGGCGTCTTATCCGCCATTTATTATTTTTCCAATATCCTATTAACTTCTCTCCACATAATAAATGCTCCTCTAACCCATAGATCAATGTTTTCTTCCGTTAGATTATATTTTACCCATGGCCGCCTGTCATTAAAGAGAACGCTCGCTCGTGTCCATCAGAGTCATCCGTCAAATCTGACAGCGAGCTGACGGGCGATCACAAGGAGACGTTTTATATTTAATATAGTAAATGAATAAAGGAGAACTCCAGCTATCATATAATCTTATGACCTCCTCCTCTTCCTCCAAAATTCTATATGTATCTATAGCCCTTTATTTTTACTTATCTCCAATGATTTTTTTTTTTTTTCAGCTGCCGTTTTCTAAATCTTTCTTTCCCTGGGCGGAGCTTAGTTGTCACATGATAACTGATGCTTGTATAGAGAAATGACAAATGGGTGGAGTCTGACACATTTCATGTCTTGGGAAAATAGGTGTCAGGGATATAAAAACTGCAAATTTCTGCAAACCATACTGTAACAGGGAATATAAACGGCACAACACCGTTACAATGGGTTGTTTTTTTTTTTGTTTTTGTTAAAAAAAAATATTTTGGCAGAATTTTTTCTTTCAATTTACGGGTATATCATTATAAAAAAAATATTTTTTATTCACTTAGTGGTTAAATATTGGAAGAGATTTATCCCTCATCTGATAAAGCCGGCAAAATGGAGCACATTTTTTGATATCCCCATGTTTTGTCTGTGGGCTTACATGGGACTGCAGGTAAACCTACTGCATTATGTTAAAGCAGAATTCCATTTGGGGCCTAAAAATTTATATTTTAGCCACTACCCCAGGGGTGATAGATACCTGCTATTTGTTCTCTTCCGTCTAGGCTGTTTTTTGGTTTTTTTTAAGACTGCAAGGACCCATTATCCACTTTACCTGCCCAGGACCTTAACCATCCTTCTTTGAATCAACACACCAACACCTTCTTTATGGAAATGTGGAAGTGGCCACAGCTTTATTCTTATTTACAAACATCGGCATGAAGATATATATATATATATATATATTTATTTCTCTCTCCTCCTGAAATGCCGATGCTCCCTGTCTCCATCAGGCATGTAGGGTGCTACCTCCGTCTTCATCTGCCGTACTTTCCGCCAGCTGTGACATCTACGAAAAAAACAGAAAAAACGCCAGAACAAGAATATAACCGTAGAAAAATCTTTCAAAAACAAAACCAAAAACAAAACCAAAACCACCAGGGGAGGGAGGGCGGGTGTTTCTTCCACTGCAGCTTGAAGGTAAGAGGGGTTTCTGCTCCAAACCCCTGCCTTATATCTTCTTAACCACGCCCCTCTTACTCCTTGTTAACCAATCCTGGTCCTGGGCATTATTTTAAACCGTTCCATCCTTTCTTAACCCCTTGCAGTCCCTGACACTCTCCCTAGGCGCTTCAGTGTCTGCAAGCTCTGCTGCATTAGGGTACAGCTATGATCAGTGACTCTGTTGGAGTCTGTGGTAGTCTGAAATGAGACCTTCTGTCTCATCAGGGGCTCAGGCTCAGTAATAAAATTACTTACCTATCCCAGTTCCCACGACAGGTGGAGGAGATCCCTCTCCTCCTTTGGCCTGTGCTGTGAGTAACTTGGCGCAGACAAGCGGAATGACGTCACTAAATCGCGCCTGTCTGCGCCGAGCCTCTAATAGCTCACGGCACAGTGAATGCTGGAGTGAGGAGCCGTCAGCTCCTTGCTCCAGTATTAAATTCAACTGTACAACTGTATCTACCTCCTGAGGACGCAGATACAGTTGGAACCGGGACCTCGGTGAGTGGCTTGCGACCCCTCCGGAGGTCTTCACACAATGCCCCAGGGGGTTGCAACCCGCAGTTTGTAATGTATTGTATTGTGCAGTTTGTCTTTGTGGTGGAGAGAGGAGAGGGGGGGGGGGTGCTCTCCTCTCTCCACCGCAAACCCAGACAGTACAATGCAACACACATACATTATGAGCCCCCTCTGCAGCTCACCTAGAGTCTTCCATGCTCTTCTGCATCGGCTGTTCCACACTGGCTGGAACGCGTGACGTCTAAAGGAGCCCTGCCCATAACCACGAAGTGCCGACATCACGGTACATAAAGAATTCGCATTAGCGCCCTGTGTGGCCCCCCCAGGCTTAGGTGCCCGGTCGCAAGTGCGACCGCTGCGACCCCCTATAGCTATGCTCCTGACAGGAGGCTCAATGGCCAGAGCAACTCTCCATGCCATCTAAGGGCTCCTCGAAGCGTCCAGGAGTAAGCGCTAGACCATGCAAACTCAGAGCAAGGCCACCAAGTGTTGAAGCCCGTGCCTCTGGAAAGAACATCGACGCCAGAACTCTGTGTCCGGAGCGTTAGGAAATGGGTTTCTATGGTCACAAGTCTAAGATCACCATGCACAATGCCAAGAGGCAGCTGGAATGGTGTAAAGCACGTCATCACTGGACTCTGGAGCAGCGTGTTCTCTAAAGTAATGAATCACGGCTCACTATCTGGCCCCCTGTAGATAGCTCCAGATACAGGCCCTCTGTAGATAGCTCCAGATACAGGCCCCCTGTAGATAGCTCCAGATACAGGCCCCCTGAAGATGGCGCCAGATACTGCCCCCTGTAGATAGCGCCAGACACAGCCCCCCTGTAGGTAGCGTAACACACAGCCCCTTAGGCCTTAGTCACACGACAGGGTCCGAGTGTCGAGCGATAAAAACTGCCGTTTTGGGCCATTTTTCCCAGCCGTTTTGCATCCGTTCCGATTCCGTTCCGGGCCGTGTTGCCGTTTTTAACGGCTGATTTTGACCCGTTTTGCATCCGTTTTTTTCCCTGTCTGTTTTAAAATCGGATTAATTTCATTTAAATTTGTTGCCACACACTTCCCTCTGTAGATAATGCCACAGCCCCCCTGGTAGGTAATGCCACAGCCCCCCTGGTAGGTAATGCCACCCAGCCCCTTGCAGGTAATGCCACCCAGCCCCCGGCAGGTAATGCCACCCAGCCCCCGGCAGGTAATGCCACCCAGCCCCCGGCAGGTAATGCCACCCAGCCCTCTGTAGGTTGCACCCACCCCCCCCCCCCTTCCAGGAGAAGTCCCTCCTCCTCCTCCTCACATGCACTCTGCTTTCACTCACCGTCAGAAGGCGGCAGGGGTCTTGCAGCGGCGTTCTCACTGGTGTCGATGCCAGCCCGGGAGTGGACCAGTCCAGTCACCTGACCGGTGAGGTCAGGTGACTGGACTGATCCACTCCCGGGCTGGTATCGATCCCAGTGAGAACACCGCCGTAAGACTCCTGCCTTCTTCTGATAGCTACTGCAGTCAGCTGTTTTGATGCAGCCCCCAGCGGGACATTTTGAAGACCGGCGGGACAGCGGTGAGAAACCGGGACTGTCCCGCCGGAATCGGGACGGTTGGGAGGTATGGGTAATGGTCTGGGGTTGTTTTTCAGGGTTCGGACCCTTTGTTTTTCAGTGAAGGATAACGTTAATGCTACAGCATACAAAGATATTTTACACAAAGCTGCTGCCAGACTCCTCTGACAGCAGATTATCTTGCACAGAAACACAGGACCAGGCATGTGGCAATCTAATATTCCCCGATTCCCCCCGCCCCCTATATCTATTTCGGCAGAGAGTCGGTAGACCCCAATTCACATACTAAATTAGAAATCTGCAGGTTTAGCCAACTTTCATCTAATGTGTATGGGGACCTTTAGGGCCCGTAGCTAAATCATAATAGGGATCATCCTCCTGGTGCGGGCCTTCAACCCGCTGCATACACCATAAATACGCCCCCCCCCCCCCATTGGACTCGTGTTGTTGTGAGCTCCTATGGAAAGTGACCGGTGTTCATAGCAATTCTTAATCCCAACATCCTACACCCTGGTGAGAATTTCTCCGCAAATATCGTCTTTGCCAATATTCCAATGGGCCCAAACGGGTATTTTCCAGACTGTTTTTGGACGGTGTGTAGAAAGTAGGATCCACCTCCCCCTCCTGTGTTGTTTTCCACAGATTGATCTATAAATGAAGGATGAGTGTTCGTGATTTTCACAATTGTTCTTTGCCGCACTTCTGTTTATGTCGACTTCACTTTCCTGATATTCGGGCAGCCTGCGGAGTGACCTGGTAAAACCACTTACTGGAACCCACCCCCACCCAGGTGCGGATTGATAGGCCAAGGTAGGGGAGGGTAAGTGCATGGTGAAATCTTTGAGACCTATTATTCTTTCCTTTTTTTAATATATCAAAGTACAGTAAATCCCCTGTCTAATATGACCGAAGATCCTACAAGAACGTAGAAAATGGGTTTCTGGAAAGGAGAAGCCTTGACTGGCAAAAATAAAAAGTCTTAAAGGGATTGTATGCCATTAGGAAAAAAATAAAGGCAATTTTCTACTTCTTCCAAGAAACAGTGCTACTATTGTTCATAGGCTGTATTTGGTATTGCAGCTCAGTCCTTTGCTAGTAAATGGATCTGACCTGCAATACCAGATGCAGCCTATGAGCTAGAGTGGCGCTATTTCTGGGGGAAAAATATTGAATCTCCTAAAACCCAGACTACAGTGACAGATGCCGCATTGCTTCTTCCCTTCTATGAGCCAGTTGTTGACCATCAGTGATTCTAGCCCTGCTGCATCCGATCACTTATAATACTCAGGGGCGTAACTATAGAGTGTGAGGTCCCTTGCCGCACTTTTAAATCCCCCCCCCCCCTCCGATCAGACCCCTGATCAAACATTAAAAAAAATAAAGCATTTACTTACCGCTCCTAGATTTTCTCCAGGGCCCGCCCCGGATCCCCAAAGGCCACTTCAAGCCTCAGTGACACGGAGTATAGAAGGACCTGACACTGGATGTTTTCCTCTGATCCGTTGTGTAGAATGTCCTGGCACAGCCCAGTGTCACTCAGGACCTTCTATGTGCCACGACACAGTGACGGGGCCTGATGGGGGTATCGGGGGGAGTCCATCTTCAGCCCGGCCGCAGTCACACCCCCTGCTACTGCGATCGTTGGACCACTGGTAATACTACATTTCCCAGTAGCGTCCACTGCGGGGGACGTGGGCAGCTGACGGCATCTTCCTCTAGCTGCGGGGGGCTTCCGTAGCCGGATCAGTGACGATCATCTGCAGCTCTCACAATAAAGGATTGATTGTGATGAGACAACCCCTTTACGGTGACGCAACGTTAAGAATTGTTAAGGATCCGAGTGGAAAAAACGATCATTAGCGATTATGTTACTAAGATATGACCTGTAGGGAACCGGCTGCCTGCTCAAAGCTGAGGGTTTGCTACAGAGTTTCCAGTCTAGACCATCCACTGAAAAATATGTCCCTATTTAGCGTATGCTGATAAATTAGATCTAAGCGATCGATATAGAATAAGAGGTCGCAATAAATAACAGGTCCGACGATCAACCACACCTAAGAATGAAGAGGCTACAGCCCTGTATAAACACCGCGGCCCTCCCAGCTACCTGCAGCACGACCATATTCACTTGTTAGGACCCCCAGTAATGAAAAAGTAACACTGTTCTGTTTTACTATTTCTATAACATACAGGGTAGGGGAATAAGGAAAACATTCCCAAAAGGGTGAGATTAAGATTAGAAAAACATCGCTGCTTCTTTCCAAAAACAGCACCACACCTGTCCACAGGTTATGTGTTGTATTGCAGCTCCGCTCCATTGAAGGGAATGGACAAATACCATACCCAACCTGTGGACAGATATGATACGTGATGGGCTTAGATACGGGGGCCCCCAGCAGATATCACACGTGATGGACTTGGATACAAGGCGCCAGCAGACCGTATTCATTCTATCAGTGGCGTTGCTTGCACCTGGCATCCAGGGGGCCAAGCCCTTGATTTTTGGCCTGTAGCCCGGGTCCCCATGCGACTGCCACGTTCAATTGTATATGTGGACTGCACAGACCAGAAGAGGCCTGCTGCTTTCGTCGTGGGATCGGGGCTTGGTAAATATTACTTTAAGGGGCACTTATTCTGTGTGGGAGGCGCTAAGAGATCATCATACTTTTTAGGTATACCAATGGGGCATTACTACTGTGGGGGTCATTAAGAGAGCATTATTACTGTGTGGGGAGGCACCAAGAAGCCATCATACTTTGTGGGGCCACTAAGGGGGCGGGCATCATTACTGTGTAAGGGGTACTAAGGGGGCATTATTACTGTGAGGCACTAAGAAAGCATCCTTTCTGTGTGAGGGGCACTAAGGAAGCATTATTACTGTAAGGGGGCATCATCACTGTTGGGGCAATATTACGGTGTGTCATCAAAAAAAATAGCACTATGAAGGTGTGTAGAGTATGAAGAGGCACTAGTACTGTGTTGTGCTAAATGTGGAGACTATTACTGTGTGAGGGTACTATTACAGTGTGGGGCACTAGCTGTTTGTCACTGTTATTTTCACTGGCATTATCTGTGTCGTTATTGTTGGAGGCACAATCTGTGGGGCACTATTTTTGCAGCAGTAGGACACTGGGAAAGGTGAAAGCAGGATAGGAAGTTTCTGTACAGGGTGAGGAAGTGCTGGTATAGTGAAGCGCTAAAGACATCTGGGCAGCAAACTCTGCAGAGACGAGTCATAGCCGGGATTAGTTGGCTGAGTCGGATTGAGGGAAAAAGGAAAGTGAATGACTCCTCCAATCAGAGAAGATGTCACCTGTGAGTCACTGGATGTAATTGTACTGTACAGTGTGATAATCAGCAGAGCGCCAGTGTAGAACTGGAATATGATCCCTGTATGGGCTCTCTATGGTGATTAATATTGGTTGTATCTTTCTTTTTATGGTAGTCTATAATCTTATCATGGTATGGTGATAGTAGTTGGTCCTTGTATAGTGCTATTAATGAGTAATAAAAAAAAAAATCAAACCCATCAATGCTTAATGGAAAGTTAGATTATTCCTAAACCTGTGAGGGCACAATTGGCAGCCTAGTTACATGTATTTGCCTTATTTTCACATGGAGCTGGTAAAAGTTCCGTTTCGAGGGCGGGGGGGGGGGCATTCCAAAGTTTGCTATGTGTCCCTCTTATTGTATTTACGCCTCTGGTCTTGACTCTCCACTATAGAGTGTAGTTGTCGTCCCATTTTGGTGTTTGCCATGGATACGGTTTGTTTTCAGGAAATGGAGCTGAGGTAGGAGGAGAGGAGTCTGCCATTTGGCTGGTGTCATCTCAGGACACTCAATTAGCACGTTGCTTGATTCGCGCGATGAGGCGCTGAGCGAACAAGACGGTAAATTGCATTGCTTTCTTTATTTTGTTTGTTAGAAAATTACTCCTGCAAATGCCAACATTTTAGAAAGAGATCGAGGACGAACAAGAGATTGTGATTTGCCTCAAATGTTTTTTGCTGTTCCGGTCTGTACTGCTCTTAATTTTTCATAATTTTGTTTATTTCTTGAGTTTTTTTTTTTTTTTTTACTTTTACTGTTTTTGACAAATCGTATTAAAGGGAACCAGTCACCAGGGTTTTTTTTTTTACTTTTATTACAAAATCCCTGGTAAACTAGAGGGTGCAATTGAGCCAACTGAATAATAACTTGCTGAAAAATAACTTCCCACTTATTCCTTTAATGAAAAGTTCTGTAACTTTATAATAGCCCTCCTATTTATGGAGTTCAGGTGTGTTTCAGCCACAACTATTGCAAACAGATGCATAAAATCTCTATAGACACACATTACTAGTAGAATGGGTTGTACTGAAGAGTTCAGTTACTTTACACATGCCACTGTCATAGGATGCCGCTCCAAATTTCTGATCTGCTAAATCTGCCCCGGTCACCTGTAAGTGTTATTATTATTTGCCAGATCTGCCCGGTCACCTGTAAGTGTTATTATCTGCTAGATCTGCTCCGGTCACCTGTAAGTGTTATCTGCTAGATCTGCCCCGGTCACCTGTAAGTGTTATTATTATCTGCTAGATCTGCCCCGGTCACCTGTAAGTGCTATTATTATCTGCTAGATCTGCCCCGGTCACCTGTAAGTGCTATTATTATTTGCTAGATCTGCCCCAGTCACGTGTAAGTGTTATTAGTATGTGCTAGATCTGCCCCAGTCACCTGTAAGTGTTATTATCTGCTAGATCTTCCCTGGTCACCTGTAAGTGCTATTATTATCTGCTAGATCGGCCCCGGTCACCTGTAAGTGCTATTATTATCTGCTAGATCTGCCCCAGTCACGTGTAAGTGTTAATAGTATCTGCTAGATCTGCCCCAGTCACCTGTAAGTGTTATTAGTATCTGCTAGATCTGCCCCGGTCACCTGTAAGTGTTATTATCTGCTAGATCTTCCCTGGTCACCTGTAAGTATTATTATCTGCTAGATCTGCCCCGGTCACCTGTAAGTGTTATCTGCTAGATTTTCAGTGGCCCACTGTATAGAACAGCGCAGTCTGCTGCTCTTACCTATACAATAAAAAGAAAAAAACAAAAGACCTTTCTAGGCGCATATGTCCAACGTAATGTGAACATCGCTTTATAGACAGAAATGTTGGCATCGTCTTTCTTGGGGAAGGATAATGGAATTTGTGGTGCTGAAATTTGTGCAGTCCACCAACAATCCTCTACTATTCGGAGGTCGCTATCGATGACTGTGCTCCAGGATCGTTGGCACAAACAAGCCACCCTGCCCTGACAGGGGTATTTAGATACAGGGATAGAACAAATGCTGAATCTTTATCCCAGGTGAAGTACAGCTAAGCCTCGGTCTGCAGCGTTCAGTCGCCCTATATAAATATATACAACATTGTGTTTGTCCCCAGGAGATTGTGGGGTATTCACAAGCGTCAGTGTAAGATCTATGTCTCGAGGCGGTCAGTGACCTGATGTGCGATGAAGGCACACCGCCCGTCACTGCTGTCACATGCCGTGTCACACTTCATACCCTAGACATGGGTCCCTGGGCACACTATCCGTATCCTGTCACAGCAGCCAGTGATGGCTTCACAGGGCAATGCCCGCCGTGCAGTCGCCTCCATCCGCTCCATGTGTCTGTGTTTGAAACCTGTCATCCAAGTTTCCAGTCCTGTAGACATGACGGCACCAAAGCTGAGAACTGATTTAAATTCAGTTCACATTGTTAGAATTATTTTTCATAAACTATGTACGTTGTGAATTGTAATATCCCCCCCCCCCCCCCCATCGCCAGGTATCTCTTGTTATCGGTTATGTGTCACAAATAATGTTCTTAAAGGGATTGTCCACTCAGGATGTCCTGTAGGGTGGACAAATGTTTGTAAAGTGATACCCCCCCCCCCCCATACTAGCCAAATCCGATAGATGCTTCACAAGCATATAGCACTCCGGAGGTCCCCGCCATTGATTACATGGTCGCGCATTTTCCCTCAACTGTGACAATAACCGCTGATGAGCAGGGGATTCAGAAGCCCGGACCCAAACTAACCATTGGGCCTCAAGTTAAAGGGATTGTCCAGTTTAGAAAACCCATTTTCATACACCCTGCTTGGGAACTCTAAATTAATAGAGGGGGGTTCTCTGTTCAGGATCCTCATCTCTTGGTCAGAGTGGAGAGCGGTTACATAGAGCGTCTCTCTCTCTCTGGAGGACGACCTGTCCTGCATTTTACAAATAACACATTGATTAAGAATGGACTCTGTGTAATGCTTAATTTCCCCTGTGGTGGCGCTGTAGAGAAATTGAACACTTTCTGCCAGGTTTCCCTACAGATCACATTTGATCACTGGGGGTCCCAGTAGGAGGACAATTTGTGATCAGCTTATTGTCAAAGGATTGTTCTAACAAGTAGGGATTGCCCAAAGCTGAGAACCCCTTAAAGGACCAAAGCTACCAAACAGCCATATCACCCATGTAAAAAAAAAAGTGATTACCACCTTAGTGCTGGCACCATCTTAGTTTGGTAGTCCCTATCCGTGACCCGCACATGGATGGAGGAAGATGGCTAGGAGAATTACATCATGGCTCCAAGTTTTAGAATACCGTATCTATACGTGGATACTAATTATAATCATCGAAGTATAAATAATTTGGGGGAGAATTGCCATTTTAAAGGGGGTTGTCTCATCAGAGACCACCCTTTTAATATGGGAGACGGTGTGGCTGCTGACGCTGCGGGAGAAATGTATTATTATATGTCGGCCATTCAGATGAATGGCTGTCCATTATACTACATAGACGGCTCGAGTCTGCCAGAACGGGGGTGGCTAGAGGGGATTTCTGAGACCCCGCTCTAGTAGGGCATATGGATAGGGATCGTCTTCATAAGGCAACCCCTACAAGGCCAGTTTTACACACATGTAATACAGATGTATTTTAATATCTGTATTGCTGCCACAAAATCCGGACCCCAACCTGCCATGGTTCAGGTATTGTGCCCCTTAATACAGTACTTTTTTATATATTTTTTTTTTTTAACTTGCCTAATCAGTATATTGAGGTATATTCCATTTTACTGACTCTTAGCAGATTTGCTGACATCTGGAAGCCATGTACCCATACTGAGAGGGAAGGATTCAGTACCTACAAGCAGGTGGCATGTGTTTGATCCCCTGTCACCAGACCGGCGCCATCCTATTAACCATCCCCCTAAGAAATACATGGTGATAAATATTTATTCAGAGGGAATTCTGGGAGTTCTATAAACAGACTAGTTAACTCCTTACCTGCCTCCCTAATTTGACAACCACAATGACCAGTGGACAAGAGGGGCGTGTATCTGTTCTATTGAAGTGGAATTTTTACCCATAATTCCGCTTTTCAGTCAGTCCAGAAAGAGTTAATTACATTGTTTTGCAGTTAGTCAGCTTTCTTATGTATATTTAAGGTTTAATGCCTTTCTCCATACACATACACAGCTTTTTAAAAAGTTCTGCTGGTTGCCCTTGGAAACTGACAACAGTTTAGCCCCACCCTGCTGTCAGACATGTGCGCTAAGGCACTGCCCTCTGGCAACAGGAAACACTTAGAATTCGAAATGTAGCTTTGAATGTGAATGGAGAAGAAAGCATCACATCAGCACTAGATCAGTAAAGCAATGTACATGCAAAGTGAGTCCAAATTTTATTTAGATTGTAACTGTAAATTGTTGCTCAAACGTATTTTCTCCATTAAAAACTGTGTCCCTATCCGCATACAGTGAAGGAAATAAGTATTTGATCCCTTGCTGATTTTGTAAGTTTGCCAACTGTCAAAGACCTGAACAGTCTAGAATTTTTAGGCTAGGTTAATTTTACCAGTGAGAGATAGATTATATTTAAAAAAAAACAGAAAATCACATTGTCAAAATGATATATATTTATTTGCATTGTGCACAGAGAAATAAGTATTTGATCCCCGACCAACCATTAAGAGTTCAGCCTCCTCCAGACCAGTTACACGCTCCAAATCAACTTGGTGCCTGCATTATAGACAGCTCTTACATGGTCACCTGTATAAAAGACTCCTGTCCACAGACTCAATGAATCAGTCTGACTCTAACCTCTACAACATGGGCAAGACCAAAGAGCTTTCTAAGGATGTCAGGGACAAGATCATAGACCTGCACAAGGCTGGAATGGGCTACAAAACCATAAGTAAGACGCTGGGTGAGAAGGAGACAACTGTTGGTGCAATAGTAAGAAAATGGAAGACATACAAAATGACTGTCAATCGACATCGATCTGGGGCTCCATGCAAAATCTCACCTCGTGGGGTATCCTTGATCCTGAGGAAGGTGAGAGCTCAGCCGAAAACTACACGGGGGGAACTTGTTAATGATCTCAAGGCAGCCGGGACCACAGTCACCAAGAAAAGCATTGGTAACACATTACGCCGTAATGGATTAAAATCCTGCAGTGCCCGCAAGGTCCCCCTGCTCAAGAAGGCACATGTACAGGCCCATCTGAAGTTTACAAATGAACATCTGGATGATTCTGAGAGTGATTGGGAGAAGGTGCTGTGGTCAGATGAGACTAATATTGAGCTCTTTGGCATTAACTCAACTCGCCGTGTTTGGAGGAAGAGAAATGCTGCCTATGACCCAAAGAACATCGTCCCCACTGTCAAGCATGGAGGTGGAAACATTATGTTTTGGGGTGTTTCTCTGCTAAGGGCACAGGACTACTTCACCGCATCAATGGGAGAATGGATGGAGCCATGTACCGTCAAATCCTGAGTGACAACCTCCTTCCCTCCACCAGGACATTAAAAATGGCTCGTGGCTGGGTCTTCCAGCACGACAATGACCCGAAACATACAGCCAAGGCAACAAAGGAGTGGCTCAAAAAGAAGCACATTAAGGTCATGGAGTGGCCTAGCCAGTATCCAGACCTTAATCCCATCAAAAACTTATGGAGGGAGCTGAAGATCCAAGTTGCCAAGCGACAGCCTCGAAATCTTAATGATTTACAGATGATCTGCAAAGAGGAGTGGGCCAAAATTCCATCTAACATGTGTGCAAACCTCATCATCAACTACAAAAAACGTCTGACTGCTGTGCTTGCCAACAAGGGTTTTGCCACCAAGTATTAAGTCTTGTTTGCCAAAGGGATCAAATACTTATTTCTCTGTGCACAATGCAAATAAATATATATAATTTTGACTATGTGATTTTATTTTTTATATAATCTATCTCTCACTGTTAAAATTAACCTAGCCTAAAAATTCTAGACTGTTCATGTCTTTGACAGTGGGCAAACTTACAAAATCAGCAAGGGATCAAATACTCATTTCCTTCACTGTATGTGGCATTATAGTTGTCGCAAGTCAAAGAGATATCGTTCTAATTGAACAATGATGACCGGTGGAGGTGCATGGCGGTTCCCAGATGTATGTCGGCCTTTGGTCGGTAGTCGCAATGGGCCTTTTGACTAACTTATCCTCAGCTTGACAAGCATAGAGCATGTACACCCAGATTGCAATGGTCCTCAAGATCAATGGGTCTTGTCCATCTGCCCATGCCAGCCCCAAGCAACGACCCGAAGCCGAACCATCTCCGCTAACAAGTTCTTGATAACCAGATGACACTTGAGTAAAAACCAAGGTAGTCAGGTCCAGAAGACCAAGGTCATAAAAAAAAACAACAACTTTATTCTGTCTGGTTATTTGTTTAATATTCGCAATGATTGTGGTGGTCTTGGCTCACCGACCTCAACCGACCTCGTGTCTCAATGTCATAAGATGTTTAATAGTGCACATCCCCTTTAAGAAACAGGCAGCTTTGACTATAATTCACACGGCACAGTCTGCAATGATAGTCCTTGCCATCTTCTAAGGCAGTGGTTGAAAAAACTATTACTGTCAGGGCATGCTGGGAGTTGTTGTTCCACTAAAGCAGGAAAGGCTATGGTCCTGGGAGCTAATTTTTTACGATTACGGATGCTTCTTCACACCAAGTTCAAGCCTTCACTTGATTAAGGACTAAAGAGCTTTATTCCTTTTCACCAAATGTGTTTTCTTGGAGCCTGCTAAAAGCTCTTGCAGTGCCAACATTTCACTCGTGAAATGTTCCGGCAGATAAATAGATGTTAGTCCAGACGATTCAGACATCGCTGTATTAAAATCTCAGCGGTCACATAATGACAAGGCATTAGCTTGGCATAGCGCCAGATCCCTTCCCGGCCTGCACTTCGCTCCCTCCATTAGCCGGATCCGGTATATCGATGATGTTTTTATTCTTTTCACTGTGACACGGGCCGAGCACTGACACTGTCTGTCACTGACACGTTTGTCTGGTGATTTGTACTTTTGGCAAGCTGGGAAAACAACCTGGAAGAGGAAAGCAGATGGGAAGTGACCCCTTATGTGTCACTAAAGTATAGAAAGCATAGGACGTGTTATGTTTATGTACATTGTGTGAATACTCCTTGTGAAAACTCTAATGGCGGCCATATTTGTACTGTAACTAATATTTACAACAATTTAAAGGGGTTGTCTAGCTTAGAAATCTCATTTTCAAATACTCTATTATGATCGTCTTCGTTTTTTAGACCGGAATCTCTCATTCGGGACCTCCATCAATTAGCCAGAGCAGAGAGTAGTTACAAAGAGTGCTCCCTCTCTAGCGTGCTTCCATTGATTTAAATGAGAATGGTGTAATGCTTTGTTTTTCCTGTGGTGGCGCTACAGGGGAATTCAAAATTTGCTACCGGGTTTCTCACAGATTATAGCTTTTTGGTGGGGTCCCATCAGCAGGACACCCAATAATCGGCTTAATGTCAGGAGGTTCCTCTAAAGCAGATAACCTCTTTATCGGTACACGACGTCTTTATTAACTGTTGATTTATTACATGGGAAAATACGGATTTTGACCTTTTGTGGTCACCATGTTGAGCATTAGGCCTTGACATATTCTTGGGAAATATATTCTTGCGTATCTCCTCACATAGGGCTGTAAGGATTGCCACTATTAAAATTTGATGACCTCCATATATGAAAGGTATGGAATTTGCATTGAGTGGGTTGAACTCTACATGCAGGCCGACCACTAACACTACTTCTGTTTTCTCAGGCATGGAAGAAACGTTGGTTCATCCTGAGAAGTGGACGTATGAGTGGAGACCCTGATGTCCTGGAATATTATAAGAATGACCACTCCAAGAAACCCATCCGGGTCATCAATCTCAGCTGCTGTGAACAGGTGGACTCTGGGCTGACCTTCAACAAGAAGGAACTACAGGACAGCTACGTCTTCGACATAAAGACCAGCGATCGGACGTTCTACCTGGTGGCCGAAACAGAAGAAGAAATGAATAAGTGGGTCCGGAGCATATGTCAGATCTGTGGATTTAACCAGTCGGATGAAGGCTCAGGTATGCCAACTGGTTTCTTGAAGGAAAGCTCTACTTTCAAACAATATGTTTACATTGTCCCATAGAGTCTTTAGTAATTTTAGATATTAGATTAGAGCTGAATTTGACATTTTAACTTTTTCTGTTGTATTTTGTATGCCGCCTTTTTAAGACGCTAGATTAAAAAAAAGGGTACCTTACGGGTGTCTTGGATGTATTGATGGAAAATCAACCAGAATTTGTTCCTGCTTGCCCACCTGATGGTGTTGTGTAAGTCTTCCAGTCTTCCATCTTCCCTATGTTTCTGTGTCCTTATTAAAATGGATGTTGTGTTGGTCTGAGGATAGGCTGACATGTACAATCAGTGGCCCGCATACCATATGGGCCCTATGGGCAAGGTGGCCGCTTGTTACCTTAAAAATATTTTTTATAGCGCCCAGATTAACATCGGTCCCTTTCCACAGTCTGATCCTGCAGTCGTATTGCCTTCCAACAATCCTCTACTTCAAGCTAACATATTTTTGGTAGGTTAGCAAGACGTACAGGACAGATAGAAGAGAGTGTAACTGCAGGATCAGACTACAAAGGGTTTGTTGTCGTCTGTTACCATGGAGACGCACAGATCTGAATAGGAGCTGTAGAAACCAAACTATTGGAATTTACTAATTAAGACTTATTGCAAAGTTGCTCCATTTTTCATCTTCAATACATTGGGACAATAAAAAATATAAAAATTGGTTGCGAAGTTGGTCCTTTACGATGCTGGAAGTAAGTCGTTTGTGACCAGCACCGTATATGTACAGAAAAGTGATGATTTGGGCACATAGGTTGCACTTACGCCAGCCGGCCTCATGGGGCAACTGCTGAGAATTGGGAATAAGTCCGATCTCGGCCGTTTAACACCCTTAGATGCTGTGGTCAATAGTGACTGTGGCATCTTAGTGATATAAAGCTCGCTTTGTCCTGAGACCGCAGACATGGGGACCAACCGTTTCGACAGTCCTGGGCTGCCATATGTATGTTGCTGCCTATCTTAGGTGCCTATTACTTTTTCACTGCCAGGCACTAATGCACTGGAGTACAGAGCCATTCCACAGCATTATATGTTAAAGATGTCATTCAAAAAGTAAAAGTCCACAAGTGTGAAAAAAAAATTGAAATAAAGTTTGACATTTTATCAGTCTCAAAGGTAAAAGAAAGAATAAACTAAATTTTTCAATGAAAATGACTACTAAAAATAGCAAATAAAAATGATCAAATATAAAAAACGAGACATATTTGGTATCGCTGCAAGCAATAATATCTGTAAAATAAATGAAAAATATTATTCAAACCGCATGGGGAACAGTGTAAAAAAGCAACCACCCAAACAAACAATAGTGAAATTACCAGTTTTTTGCGTTTCCCACCCGAAAAATTAATAAACGAGTCAAACCCTAAGTTATGCACTATATGGAGAAAAGTAATCCCCCCCCCCCCCCTATTAATCATTGATTTCCGCTGTTTCCTTCAGTTCAGAGTACAGACCTCCTCCGGTATTAACATCCGCACAAAAACTGTGCCCAGGAGCGTCATGGCATGAGGGCCGAGCAGCTGCATGCCAGCCTTACATCACCAAGCACTATGCCAAGTGTCAGATGGAGGGGTGTAAAGCCTCCGCGACTAGACTCTGGAGCAGCAGAAACGTGTTCTGTGGAGTGACGCTTCTCTATCTGTCGGTCTAGTGGATGAGTCTGGGTTTGGTGAATGCCAGGAGAACGTTACCCGCCTGACTGCATTGTGCCAGCTGTAAGGTTTGGTGGGGGAGGGGTAATGCTATGGGGTGTTATTCAGGGGTCGGACCCTTAGTTCCAGTGAAGGGAAATCTTTTTTTCTTCAGCACACAAGACATTGTGGGAACAGTTTGGGGTTCGGCTGTTTTCTGTTCCCTTATGACTGTGCCCCAGTGCACAAGGTCCATAAAGACATTGGTTGGTTGGTTGGTTGGTTGGGGGAGTTTGGTGTAGAAGAACTTGACTGGTCACACAGAGCCCTGACCTCAACCCCATCCAACACCTTTGGGATGAACTAGAATGGAGATTGAGACCGGCCCCCTCCCCCGACATCAGTGTTTGACCTCACAAATGATCTTCTGGATGAATGGGCAAAAATTCCCACAGACCCCAACATCTTCCCAGAAGAGTGGAAGCTGTTTAAGTTGCAAATGGGGTTAATGGCTATGGATTTCGAATGGGATGTCATAAAAGCTTACTGTAGGTGTCCTAATACTTTTGTCCACATTGTGTATGTACCCAAAAATAAAACTTTCAAATAATACAACTTGTCCTTCAAAAAAATAACCCCTCATATCTACACATCAACGGAAAAACAAAAAAGTTACTGCTATCGAAGTGCAGTGACCAAAAAGCTCTGGGACTTCTCTCCAGAACGGGGGTCACATAACCCCTGTCCTGCCTTGTGAGGCGGCCGCCGAATCCAGGTGGAGAATGAATGGAGAGGTGGCTGCGCGTTCATTCTCTGCCTGGATACGGCAGCTGGCAGTCACCTCATCGGGCAGGACGTGGGTCGGGTGACCCCCGTTCTGGAAATTGTTGCAGGTCCCAGAGCTGGGACCTGAATCTTTCAGACATTTATGGGCCGAATCCCGTGGGTACAGTATGCCGCAAATGTCCAAGATGGAAATAAAATTTACGAGGCCGACTTTATTTTTCTTTAATAATTGAGATGCTGCCAAGTAAGCAGGTAGCCCCTCCATTTCTCAGGCTCCTGTAATATTGAGGTGTCTACACTATTATATTGTATAATGGAGTCTCCCGGGCGCTGTCTGTCACTTTATGGCATATAAACATTGGCCTGATTTTCTACTTTTCAGCAGAGTCTGCTTTTCTCAGTTTGTGCTATTAATATACAGGTCAGTGGTTCCCATTAGCTGCGAGGACTGAACGTGAACATCTTCACGGCACGTAGCAGGATGATCAGCAGTTTACACTGGAGCACATGACCTTTTGGATGCAATTTATAGAAGTATTCTTAAGACTATTTCAGTATAATGTACACTATATGGCCTAAAGTATGTGCACCCCCTTCTAATGGAAGGAGTTTGCCCATTGCAGCCCCACCCATAGCGAACAGTAATAGAATTTCCATAGATCAACATGAAACGTAGGGTTGTGCCGAAGAGCTCAATGACTTTCCGCATGGCACTGTGCGTAGGATGCCACTTTCCCAACAAGTAATTTCATCACATCTCTGTACTGCTAGAGCTGCCCCGCCATCTGTAAGTTGATGTATTGTGAAGTGCAAACCTCGCAACAGCTCAGGTGTCAATAGGTGATAACATGAGAACATAGTACGAGACCACCAAGTACTGTAGAATATAGCATGTGAGCATTGTCTGTCACTCCGTACCAATCACAAGTTCCAAACCGTTTCTGAAGGCAACGTCCACACAAGAACTGTTCATTGACCGCTTCACCGATTGGAATTTCCATGGCCAAACTTGGGTTTTGGATGGGGTTGAGATCTGGGCGCTCTTCTGTCAAGTTCTTCCACATTAAACTCAACAAACCAAGACCTTGTATTTTTCTGTTGGCCTAGACATTGTCCTACTGAAATAGGAACCTGTTTCCTCAAAAACTGTTGTCACAAAGCTTATGCCGAGGTACACAAACCTGAGATCACCATACACAATGCCAGGTGTCAGCTGCTAAAGCCACCGGAATCTGGAGCATTTGTAGTTAGACTGCCAAATAGTGAGATTTAATTCATGACTATATACGCCTAATTTGGGCAATGTAGGACAATGTCTCCATGTCAACAAAAAAAACACAAGGTCCGGGTTTGTTGAGTTTAATGTGGAAGAACTTGACTGGAGAGCGCTCAACCCCATCCAACACCCAACTGTGATCCGACTTCACTGATGCTCTTGTGGATAAATGGTTGCAGATCCCAGCTGCCATATTTGAAGACCTAATAGAACGTCTTCCTAGAAGAGTGAAGGCTAGCACTGCAACAAAATTACAGGGACCAATGCCCAAGGTTTTGAAATGAGGTGTTAAAAAAAAAAAAAAAACAACTCTCATGGATGGGACTCTAATGTGATATTGTTCCCATACAGTACGTCATGAAAGATCGATTTCTGGTGGGCTTAAAACTAGACTGCCCCTGATATACAGTCCTAAACCTAGCCCACAATGGGCATGTATCCTCACTCTCTATTGAAATGAATAGGATTTTTTTTAACATTACAACATTGTCCCTAATTCTTCACATATACATGGATCCAATCAGTGTCTATGTATAACTCAAATATAGATGGAAATACCCTTTAAGTTATTATCCAATATGGCGTCCAATACAATGGTAATTTTGGCTAATTAGGCCTATATCTAATTAGCGGAACCATTCCTCTAAACCGTTGGTATTATCTGGAAAGTCCTGATTCTCTGATCTCAAAAGTCAATAGACAACACTGGGGCATAGACGCACCAA
Organism: Rhinoderma darwinii; assembly: GCF_050947455.1. Taxonomy (NCBI): domain Eukaryota; kingdom Metazoa; phylum Chordata; class Amphibia; order Anura; family Rhinodermatidae; genus Rhinoderma; species Rhinoderma darwinii. The sequence goes on along the minus strand of NC_134688.1, from coordinate 13,232,266 downwards.
AGGTAATTTGAGGATTCAGACTTGGTTTGCTCAACTTTTTGCTGGTTAAAAAGTTTGTCTGAAAATAATCCGGTAGGCTCCATGGATGTGGGTCTTCTCCTTTGTAGAACAGTATGGGGCCCTTTTCTTGCTCTCCAGGGTCTAATTGCCAAGAAGAGTAAGGTAATTGTCATCAGCACTTCCATCATTGTGATCTAGCAAATCCCTCACCGGTGTGCCCATGGCCGGCTTCAGGTTGGATGGAGCCTTGTGCAGTACTTTCTAATGAGGTCCTCACTTATGGTGTACCTTATAGTGCCAAATAATACAGTCATAGAGTGTACAGATAACACTGCCAGACCGTTTCCCAATCCATAAATTAGGGAATCAAACTTTATCCCATGCCACTGCCTTTTCATACATTTGGGTACCAAGTATGGGATAGGGGGTGCAAGTTCCAGGTGCCCATTGGTGTTCCCTTTAGTAATGATATTTGATGCATCCTACTCACTGTCCAAGGAGAATCTTGAATGGTGCGGTGGTTGAGCATGCACCCGCCGCACACTTCAATGTCTATGGCACTGACGGAAACAGCTGAGCACTGTACTCTGCTGTTTGCGTCATTCCCGTTGATTTTTTGAAAGGAGCGGCACCGCGCATGCTCGGCCGCTGCTCCATTCAATATCCCCCTCACTGCGGTCGAGGTTTTGAGACCCTTTTTCTCGTAATCGGTGGGGGTACAAGTGGTGGATAGATGATAAAATTTAATAGGGTATTCCCCCGAATCAACCATTTATCATGATTTTATTTTTTTGGGGGGTAATGCAAAATGTAATGAAAAAATTGCGCTATGGTTTTTGTATGAGGTTGGTGGCGGTTGAATCGCTTTTGTTTTGTTCACTTAGATGCCATGCGCCGTGTAAACCGTGGCATCTAAGATAGTAAACGGCTAAAATCTGAGTTATCTCTTAACTCGGGTGTTGGCGCCGGGGGCCAGCTGTCAATCACTGCTTTTGTGTCAACGTCATCACTGCCATATTTATAGCGCTGGTCCTTAACAGCAGGCTTCCTGTACCGTAAGTGTATATAAGTAATGCCAATAAGGGGCACTCTGACGTTAATAATAGGGGGCATACCGCTGGCACTATAAATAATCGGGGGCACTCCGAGGTTAGTATTTATAATAAGGGGCCAGCCTTAAAGGGGTTGTCCAGTCCCTAAAAATTGATGGCCTACCGTCCATAGGTCATCATTATCTGTTGGGGTCCAACTCCTGGGACCTCTGCCAATCTGTTGTTTTGAAGGGGCCACAGCGCTCGTACGAGATCTGCTTCTCCTTCATTCCTTACTTGCTCGTAATGTGATGCGCCAACACGCTTGTAGCGGCGGTTCACAGTATTAGACTTTTCTTCATTCACTTCAGTATTTGAAGCCCTTTTCATGCCGGCCATTCTACCTCTTATGTAACAATGAGTGCTTTCCTTCACTGTAGAGGCCGGCCCTGGAGATTTTCATACAGCAACGCAACTGATCGCACAAGCAGGTGATCCGCGGTATTCGGGTCCAGCAGGGCGGGGGCGGTAACTAGCAACCATGCGAGCCGCGGGTTGTGCACCCCTCACTAGAAGATTTACCAGTAATAGTGAACTAGAGGAATCATTACCCCAGTCCCTACGTGCTATCTAGTCGGCAACCATGGGTGTAACGCGTAACTATATCCGTAGCGGCTGCTCTGGGGGATTGAGGGGGCCCACTCAGGTGCAAGAACAATGTCCCTTTTTTGTGGGTTGGTGACTTTCTGCGATCTAGCGCTATTATGTCGGTTCTCTGATTTAATTCTAGCTACGCCCCTGAGGATTCATTGTTGTTGTTTTTTTGTACATTTTTTTTTTTTTTTCTCTACGGTTGTGGCGGGCCATCCCGGGATTGGTAACGAGACTGCAAACGCTTTTTGAGTCTGGACTTCTATGTATTTTCAAATTAAAAGGATATTGGTGAATTCTTTACAATTTTTTTTTTATTTTTTTTTGTAGGAGAGTTTTACAAAACTTTAAAAAAAAAAATTAGAAAAAAATTTCTTCGTTAAAGGGATTATCTCTAAACCTCCGGCTGGCGTTCCCTTTCTTCTGTTGCAATGAATTAATCATTTCTGGGAGAGCAAAATCCCCCGTCTGTATTTGCCGGATCGCAGTCATATGTGAAATTGTCATACTTACCGTGCCCGTTGTGGGCGCTTTACTCAGCGCATCATTAGATTGCCCTTCACAAATCGTTCATGGGCCACATCGCTGCAGAAATGACTCGTAGCTCGTCTGTGTAACCAGTAATAATGTGCGACTGCGATGTAGAAGACGTTTACTGCAATATTTACAAAAATCGTTCTCCGCTGCTTAATCTTATGCTTCTTAACCCCTACATTGCCAAATGGGTCTTACAAGATCATGACTTAATAATAATACATTAGAATTCCTTTACTCTGGCATCTGATAGTCCAGCACAGGAATCTCAAAATAATCCGGACGGAGTAGAGGAAAGCAATTAAGACTTTTTGGATACTATCTACGGCTGTCTGGTCTCATAATCCAACTTTCATTTGAAGTCATGTGACTTTATCCCCAGGTCCCCGATTTCAGTGGAAATCCTAAGTGACTCTATTATCCCACATGTTCACTGACTCCTAAATTCCTGCCTCTTCCACAAATTGATCAATCTCCCCATTGAGTCATTACACATCGGAGGGGCGTCCCTATAGGGGGCTGGGTACAAGTAGCTGTCTAGCTTTGGCCTAAAGCATTATTTAGGGGTCCCCTTATTGCTCATCAATGTAAGGAGAAGTCTTTCAGACATGAGTGGAATTACCCGATGTGCAACCTGTGCAGCTGCATAGGGACCCAGTAAGCGAGGGAACCCACTATGGATCACTAGAATGCTAGGAAAGTGTCGTGCCAAAAGGCTTTCTCTGGAGACTGCGTGTTGGGGCATTGATTATAAATGTTTCACAGTATATATTATATATATTCTACATAAAAAGTAAACTCCGTTTGTAAATACATTACTTATCCTGTACTGATCCTGAGTTATATCCTGTATTATACTCCAGAGCTGCACTCACTATTCTGCTGGTAGAGTCACTGTGTACATACATTACATTACTTATCCTGTACTGATCCTGAGTTACATCCTGTATTATACTCCAGAGCTGCACTCACTATTCTGCTGGTGGAGTCACTGTGTACATACATTACATTACTTATCCTGTACTGATCCTGAGTTATATCCTGTATTATACTCCAGAGCTGCACTCACTATTCTGCTGGTGGAGTCACTGTGTACATACATTACATTACTTACCCTGTACTGATCCTGAGATACATCCTGCATTATACTCCAGAGCTGCACTCACTATTCTGCTGGTGGAGTCACTGTGTACATACATTACATTACTTATCCTGTACTGATCCTGAGTTACATCCTGTATTATACTCCAGAGCTGCACTCGCTATTCTGCTGGTGGAGTCACTGTGTACATACATTACATTACTTATCCTGTACTGATCCTGAGTTACATCCTGTATTCTACTCCAGAGCTGCACTCACTATTCTGCTGGTGGAGTCACTGTGTATATATATTACACTACTGATCCTGGGTTATATCCTGTATTATACTCCAGAGCTGCACTCACTTTTCTGCTGGTGGAGTCACTGTGTATATACATTACATTACTTATCCTGTACTGATCCATTGTTACATCCTGTATTCTACTCCAGAGCTGCACTCACTATTCTGCTGGTGGAGTCACTGTGTACATACATGACATTACTGATCCAGAGTAACATCCTGTATTATACTCCAGAGCTGCACTCACTATTCTGCTGGTGGAGTCACTGTGTACATACATTACATTACTTATCCTGTACTGATCCTAAGTTATATCCTGTATTATACTCCAGAGCTGCATTCACTATTCTGCTGGTGGAGTCACTGTGTATATACATTACATTACCTATCCTGTATTGATCCTGGGTTATATCCTGTATTATACTCCAGAGCTGCACTCACTATTCTGCTGGTGGAGTCACTGTGTATATACATTACATTACTTATCCTGTACTGATCCTGGGTTATATTCTGTATTATACTCCAGAGCTGCACTAACTATTCTGCTGGTTGAGTCACATTGTACATACATTACATTACTTATCCTGTACTGTACCTGAGTTACATCCTGTATTATACTCCAGAGCTGCACTCACTATTCTGCTGGTGGAGTCACTGTGTACATACATTACATTACTTATCCCGTACTGATCCTGAGTTATATCCTGTATTATACTCCAGAGCTGCACTCACTATTCTACTGGTGGAGTCACTGTGTACATACATTACATTACTTATCCTGTACTGATCCTGGGTTATATCCTGTATTATACTCCAGAGCTGCACTCACTATTCTGCTGGTGGAGTCACTGTGTACATACATTACATTACTTATCCTGTACTCATCCTGTATTATACTCCAGAGCTGCACTCACTATTCTGCTGGTGGAGTCACTGTGTATATACATTACACTACTGATCCTGGGTTATATCCTGTATTCTACTCCAGAGCTGCACTCACTATTCTGCTGGTGGAGTCACTGTGTACATACATTATATTACTGATCCTGAGTTACATCCTGTATTATACTCCAGAGCTGCACTCCCTATTCTGCTGGTGGAGTCACTGTGTACATACATTACATTACTTATCCTGTACTGATCCTGAGTTACATCCTGTATTATACTCCAGAGCTGCACTCACTATTCTGTTGGTGGAGTCACTGTGTATATATATATTACACTACTGATCCTGGGTTATATCCTGTATTATACTCCAGAGCTGCACTCCCTATTCTGCTGGTGGAGTCACTGTGTGCATACATTACATTACTTATCCTGTACTGATTCTGTGTTACATCCTGTATTCTACAACAGAGCTGCACTCACTATTCTGCTGGTGGAGTCACTGTGTACATACATTATATTACTGATCCTGTACTGATCCTGAGTTACATCCTGTATTATACTCCAGAGCTGCACTCACTATTCTGCTGGTGGAGTCACTGTGTACATACATTACATTACTTATCCTGTACTGATCATGAGTTACATCCTGTATTATACTCCAGAGCTGCACTCCCTATTCTGCTGGTGGAGTCACTGTGTACATACATTACATTACTTATCCTGTACTGATCATGAGTTACATCCTGTATTATACTCCAGAGCTGCACTCACTATTCTGCTGGTGGAGTTACTGTTGACATACATTACATTACTTATCCTGTACTGATCCGGAGTTACATCCTGTATTATACTCCAGAGCTGCACTCACTATTCTGCTGGTGGAGTTACTGTGTACATACATTACATTACTTATCCTGTACTGATCCTGAGTTACATCCTGTATTATACTCCAGAGCTGCACTCACTATTCTGCTGGTGGAGTCACTGTGTACATACATTACATTACTTATCCTGTACTGATCCTGAGTTACATCCTGTATTATACTCCAGAGCTGCACTCACTATTCTGCTGGTGGAGTCACTGTGTACATACATTACATTACTTATCCTGTACTGATCCTGAGTTACATCCTGTATTATACTCCAGAGCTGCACTCACTATTCTGCTGGTGGAGTCACTGTGTACATACATTACTTATCCGTAGTTATATCCGGTAGTATTCTCCAGAGCTGCACTCACTATTCTGTACAAAATAAGTAATGTATGTACACAGTGACTCCACTTTTCTATAGATCTTAATTCTCTATCTGTTACACTTTAATCACTGTGTAATGAAAAGAATCTAGTATTTTATGTTTCAATTTCTAACCATCCATACTTGCTGCCAGTGGATGGAAACACACGACCATGAAATCCACCCAAACAATTACATACTTAAATCCCCCTATACTGTATCTAGGGTTGAGGTCTTCTGATGACTAGAACAGACCTTTCCGCTACTGATGGAGGGTATGAGCTCATGCCCAATGCGGGTGACCCCTTTAACTGACCTCCCCAGTATGGCTCTTTGGGTGTGTTATGTTTTAACATAGAAGAAGATAGAGATGAAAGAATTTATCGGAGATGTTTCCCTGCCCGGCCACAATCACATTCCAGCCTGACATGTCATTCCGTTCACGATGTCGACTGTAAATATTCAAAGGTTATTATTAATCCAGACATGGCGGAGATAGAAAGCCGCATCTCACGCTTTTACTGGTCAGTTTGGAGCAGAAATCGTGTAAATAGAAATAAACTCGGTCTGAGCCAGAATCCCACAACATACCTCCCAAGAAGACACCGGGTCGCCCACTGGATATTTCTTAAAGGGGTATTCCAGTTTTTTCATATCTAATCTCTTTGTAATGAAAGGTTCTGCAGTTTTCTTTCCCTTCACCATTCCTCTTCTCCTCGCCGGGTCCCCGCAGCGTTACGTAAAAACACCTGACGCTGCCCGGCGTTAGGACCTTGTATGATCCGCCGCATGCTGAGGGGCCTGGCTGGACCCGGAGGGCAGAAGTGATGAGGTGAGTATTATTTTTTTATTATGTTATTGTCCCATGGAGGGACGGACGGGTAGTGTGATCGGGCGGGGAGGTACGGCTTGGGCCTCTACCTTGCTACGCCCCCACACAGTGGTGTATATACGACAGTTAGTAGATGGTGTCGATTTTAACTATAATTTACACGAGTTTTATGGGGTAAACGATAAATGTGTTTGGCTGATATGGCCCGCCCCCTTTTAGGAAGCCACGCCCCTTATGCGAGGATGTCGAGAAAAAAGGTCAAACGTTTTGGGCCCTTTTATAAGACTTTTTGGCGCGTAGAAAGGTTGATAAATTCACCCCTTTGTGTTTCAATTCTTCACGATTTACAAGATGTCTGCTTGCTTTAAGTGAATGGTAAGATTCTTGTTTATAACCCGCCGCTTAACTCCTGTACAGACCTAATACCTCTCACAGCTGAGGGTTTGTTACAAATGTATCCAGTCTAGACAATCCTCTGTGACCTAAGCAGTCTAGATTCAGGCTGATGCATTTTTCCTACACTGATACATTGTAACAAACTATCAGGACAGGAGAGAGATTTGTTCTGCTGATGTGTTTTGCGCTAATTTTAATGTATCTAATCCTATCATGTGTGATACTGTCTGCTGAGCTGTGTATCTAATCCTATCATGTGTGATACTGTCTGCTGGGCCCTATATCTAATCCAATCATGTGTGATACTGTCTGCTGAGCCACTGTATCTAATCCTATCATGTGTGATACTGTCTGCTGAGCTGTGTATCTAATCCTATCGTGTGATACTGTCTGCTGAGCCACTGTATCTAATCCTATCATGTGTGATACTGTCTGCTGAGCTGTGTATCTAATCCTATCATGTGTGATACGGTCTGCTGAGCCACTGTATCTAATCCAATGTGTGATACTGTCTGCAGAGCTGCTGTAGCTAAGCCTTATAAGTTAGATACTTTCATAGTGAAGCACAGTCTCTATCACAGCACGTAAACCATCCTGCTCTTTAGGAACGAGGTGACAGTACATTGTGCTGTAACTGTGACAACAGGCCAGCTCTGCTCTTGCATGCGTTGACCACCCCTCCCCCCCCCCCCCCCCATATGCTCATTAGCGCTGCCCTATCTAGCTCTTCCACGTCTCCCCCATAATGCTCTCCTTCACAATCCCCTCCGATAATCTGCGCCCTCATTATTCCTCTGTTCTCTCTTGGCACTATGAATGTAAAACTTTGCCATGAGCCAGACTCGGAGCGGTTCCTGCTCCAGTGAGAAATGCCAAGACATCGAAAACTGTAAATGTGGGATCGCTGGAAATGTCCGTGTACCGGCTGCGCGGTCTGCTGCCCGCTACATGGCACACAGCGACTTCTCCTCACACTCCGACACATCCGCTTCTCTATGTCCTGTACTTCTCCGTATGCCACTTCTTCTTGAGGGACTAATGTTATGAATGGGTTGATATTTGGGCAAAATGGGATTATGGGATCACCCCTCCCCCACACCGTGCCAGCTATATAATATACAGAGCGAGCCATCACCGGGCACAGATTGCAGAAAGATGCTACCGTTTGTGCCACCCCGGAGCCCCTGGCCCCGTATATCGTGCACTGCTACTTGTTGGCCTGGTATGTGCAGGGTCCAGCATTGGGTATATGGCGGTACATTGGCAGGAAGCGGGTGCACTCATGGGTGTATATACCATAGAGGCAGACCAGGCAGCTGCTATGGGGCCCCTGAAGGGAGGGGGCCCAGCTCAGGTTGGCCTCATGACTTATTTTAACGGGTGGTGAGCTAGGACAGGGATCTCCTATCCACAGGTCCTACAATGTTAGCAAACAGGGATGTGGGGCATCAACCCAAGAATCATGGACAGGAAATAGGGGGGACAAACCAGCATCAAGTCCTCCTGTCTGTAGAACGGGGCCCCTGAGGAGGGTGGGAGTACGTTAAAGTGCAGCTAAAAGTTTGACAAACTCCTGACATCTCATAGTGACATGTCAGAAGTTTGGATTGGTGGGGGTCCGAGCACGGAGACCCTCCCAATTGCTGGAACGAAGCAGCTGAAGTGCTCATGTGAGAGCTCAGCCGCTTCGTGTCTGTTCGGCTTTTTCCGGAAAGCCGATGAATCGGAGTACGGGCTCATAGACTTTCTATTGAGTCCGTACACCGATACATTTATTTCCGGAAAAAGCGTACCACAGCCAACTGAGCGGTTTCCAGAACTCGGAAGCTACGGAAACAGCATAGCTTGTGGTGCTACCGTTTCCGTACTCCCAGCCACCTCATAAGTCGGTGCCCAAAAGAGCAGCGACTGCGGGAGAAGGTAGAACGGGGGGGGGGGCACTGGGTCCTGATTATAGATGCAGGTCCCGGAGAATGGACCTGAATCTATCAGCCATATCGTATGGATATGCCATAAATGTCCAAGATGGGAATACCCCTTTAAGGATGTGGTGGTATCAATCAGAAGGGGGCCCCATTTAAATCTTTTCTGTAGGACTCCGTTCTTCAATTTTAATCCTCTGCCTGCACTTTGCAAGCCCCAAGTATATTAACTGATACAGCATTATTAACACCCTCTCTCCAATGACCCCAGAAATCTGATAACCTGCGGGGAGAGGGAGGGGGATATCTGTGTAGGTCCATCAGCAGGTACCCTGCAGTCTGATGAGGGGCACAGCAACTATAAAAATGGGGCCCCTTTCTGCTGCTGCTTGACACCAATTTTCCCCATCCAAAACAGGAGGTCCTGCCGCGTCTGTGCCCCCAATCTTTTTCGTGACTTTTCAGTCAACTCTCCAATCTTTCGTTTGTAAGATGGTGATATCTGTGGAGAAGGATTCCTGTGCAGGTTCTTGTTTCCTATTAAAATAGCTGATGAGACCGACCCCTTTCTCCAGGGGCCCCATAGCAGCTGCCCACTCTGCCTTCTATAGTCTGTATTCCCTTGGGTTATTATCAGAACCTTCCTGCTTTTAAAGCTACGTTCACACGTAGGATAAATGCTGCGGATTTTCCTGCGGCTACATGCAGAATATTTCCGCAGCAAATTCGTTACTTGTGAGCATAGCCTAAAAGGGTCAGCTCCTTATAATACTATACTGGGGATTGCCATATAAGCAATTACGTAATGTATTTGTGTAGGTTCATCATATCTGTGCTCTCAAGTCATCTAGGAACATACCCGGACATGCTCCCGCTGACCTAGACATGGCACTGACGGAGCTTCTGTTTCCAATTACTAATCTAGCGATGAGTGAGGCACCGGGAACGCCAGTGCAGCGTGCTCCTTTAAGGCTAGACACCCCATCGGTGGGAAGGGCTGCGTCCTGCAGAAATACACAAGATCCTCTGCCAAGACACATATGAACTAGACTTAACAGCTGAGAGCGGTGAGCGGCCAATTAAAGCCCACACAAACTCCTAGAAACTTTTCCAAAGTGCGATCACGTCAGGGTGCGGAGTGCCAGACGTCTCCAGGCCCCGGCAGCTGCAAGCTCCATCCTCATATATGTTTATCTGCCTCCTTGAGGATGACCGCTGTCTACCCAGAGATAAGAAGAACATCTTACGTGACTCTTTCTCCTTGGTTGTCTACACATTTAGACATCAATTTTGGAACATTGACCTTCAGAACAAGACTTGATGCTCAAACATGTCAATCAAAGTGTGAGGCCCGGGATATAGGGTCACGTGGACCTCGTCTCTGGATGTAATGTCCGCCTATGGCGGTATAGCACCCACCGCTGCCTGCCGTCGGCTTTACCATCGTTTCACGTCTGTCTGTAAGTTCTACCACGTAGGCAGGGTCAGACTGGGGTTCCTGGAGACCACCGGGGTAAATTTTCTGAGGGCCACCCTCCATCAGTGCAGAATATGTGCACATCCACTGTAATATGGCACACACGGGACAGATCATCAATAAGGTGTAATAGGTTAGATGTGAATCATCCCATAAGAAATAGACCCCAGTTGCAAGGGATTGGCTCCAAATAGGGTTGTCTTTTGCTTTAACTTTTCGGCCCATTTTTGTGTCCCGATCCTCTGGTAGTCTAGTCTGATCCTACAGTCTAGCTTAAAAGGGTTCTCATCTTTGGACAATTCCTACTTGTTAGGCCTCGTGCACACTTCCGAGACATTTTTCACGGCCGTTTGTGACGGGTCCGTATTAGCGGCCATGTGCACTCCGTGTTTCCGTTTCCGTGCGCCGAGCATGGTACTGTCCAGGGTGCTGAAAGAGTTAATGGGCTGCACTGATCGACGGTAACTCTTTCAGCACCCTGGATAGTACCATGCTCGGCGCTCGGAAAATACAATTTTAATGTAATAAAAAAAAAAGTCACTTACTTTCCTCCTGTCCGGCCTCCAGCGATGACGTTTCATCCATGTCACCGCTGCAGCCAATCACAGGCTGTGGTGGCGGTCACACACGTCAGGATGATGTCAGAAGGCCGGCCTCCAGGGATGACGCTTCATCCCATGTGACCGCCTCTGCAGCCAATCACAGGCTGCAGCAGCCTCTGCAGCCAACCACAGGCTGCCGCGTCAGAAAGGAAGGCAGGACTGGAGGAAGAAGTGGGACTCGTCACCAAGACAACGACCAGGTACGTATGAAATGCTTTTTTATTTTATTTTTAATCAGCAGCCTCTTTTCTCGATCAGTGATTGATAGAGACAAGTGGCTGCCGATTAGTGTAATATTTCTGTTATGTTTTTCTGCCCGCCCGCCCGGCCTTTGCCAGGCAACGGCTCCGTCGCACACGGATGGCACACGAATGCCTTCCGTGTGCCTTCAGTTTTTTTGACGGCCCCATTGACTTGCATGGGCCTCACGGTCACGGAATCTCGGACCAAAGTAGGACATGCTCTATTTTGGATCGGAACGGAGCAACGGGACCGTCAAAAAAACTGAAGTGTGCCTGGCCCCATTGAAATGAATGGGTCAATGTGCTAGCCGTCAGAAAAACGGCTAGCACAATGAAGGAAAAAACTGAAGTGGGCATGGGGCCTTAGAGGGATCACTTGACAATAAGCTGATCACAAACGTTCACCTTACTGGGACCTCCAGTGATCAGCTGTGATCTGTGGGGAAACCTGGCAGTAAGTGTTCAGTTTCCCTGCAGCACCACAACAGGAGAAATTAGGCATTACACAGTGTCCATTCATATCAATGTGTTGTGTGTGAAATACAGGACAGGTCCTCCAGAGAAAGAGAGACGGTCTATGTAACCGCTCTCCACTCTGGCCAAGAGATGAGGATCCTGAACAGAGGACACCCCTCTATTACCTCAGAATTCACTAATGGGGTGTATGGAAATGGGTTTTCCCCTTTTAAAGTAGATATCCAGTCGTACGCTTTGAAAAATTATATCTTCCTTTTTTGTAATGTTGGCCTATTTATTTTGTTTAGTGTTCGTCCCTTTTTAGGAAGCGCCTATAATCATTGACTCCAGCTTTGTGCATTGTCTGGTGGAGTCTCTGGTAGTCTAAAAATGTCTGTCTGGTCGAGACCAGAAGTTCTTTTCAAAGAGGGGACCCCTATTATATGGACTTTGACAACTACATCATACACATGTGATGGTTTCGGGGGTTAGTCCTTGTATTCCTGTTATACTCCTGTATGTCTTGAGTAGTTTTGTGGTTAATGCCAAATACCTCTGGTGGTCTAATGTTGTGGATAAAGGGTTAACACAGATATGCATTATACATGGTGGTTACATTTCCTGAACTGCTCAGAGGTGGGTTTTCCCCAGCTCCGCCCCTGCAGATCCTCCAAGTGTATATAGTACTTAATGTCTTCATTCTATACCGCCAATAGTCCTTTGTTCTTAAGATGATTTGGTGCAACAGCTCTACAGGAGAGGCACGGGTCTGCTTAGTTAAGTCGAGTGCATATGATGTCTTGGGGTACTGAGGTGTTGAGTTAATTTACTGTGGGGAGCTCCCCCCATAATTTGCACAGGGGATCAGTGACTTACAAGAAATGCTGGCTGGATCCTCAGGGGCCATGACAAAAGGAGATCTTAGAAGTGCTGTCCAGGTCACTGGCTGCTCGGTGTACGTCAACCGATAAAGGGGAGCAAGAGCTGGAATCCAAAGCAGGAGTAGATGCTGTACCCTGCTACTCAACTGGTTCAAGCTTCAGATGATGAGGTGATGACTATTGGGGGGATGGGAATATGAAGGATCACACTTGTCTCCTCAGACCGTGGAGTGGAACCTACTAAGTCAATAATATCTGCTGGACATTTTTGCTGGTGGTTGTGCTGAGGAACCTTGTTGGGGCTCTAGGGTAGTCATGGATGGAGAAGAATAAGACATGTCATAGTAGTGTAGGCCACCACCTCTTCTTCAGAACTAGGGCCCGATACCAACATTTTTCCAAGGCATCAGAATGGGGGCTGGAGCTTATGTCTCGTTGTTCTTGATTTACCCATGCAGGATTTGGGTAGAAAATGGGTACCATGCACTAAGGGCAATACATATGTACTCCGCTCTTTTAGATAATCCCTCTTGGCTTGCCCTGTTAGGACATGAGATGATGAGGGTCCCTAGATTGACACCTCCTGCAGCCAGTCAGAATGGGGCACCAGAGGCTCCCCGTATTCGAAATGATCAGATGCCCTACAAGTTCCCCAAATAATAAAAGCTGGGGTCCCACCAGCGGGACTCCCTATAATCAGCCATTGGGGGACTCTTCCTTAAATTGGATAACTCCACTAACTCATCAAAGAGCACACAAGACTCCATCAGCTCTGCTACATCCATACACGTGTTGTTATTTTGGAATGTACCCACGATCCTGTCTGTGTGCCCTCCTTATAAGA